>NC_041384.1:23228764-23250330 GCF_002162155.2 Triticum dicoccoides
GATGATCTAATTAAAATATTACTATATATAGCTACTTTATATATTTTAGTAAGAAATTTAATAGAACTGGTTTATTTTTAATAAATTCTTAGTTGAATTTGTTGAATTAATAGAACTACCTACTTTACCTGAGAGAAAATTAATAAAAAATGTAGGTATATGAGATTTGATGATCTAATCAAAATATTACTATATAGAACTACATACTTTATTATATAGAGATTTGATCATCTAATTAACATTTTACTATATAGAACTAGCTACCTTATATTTTTAGTAAATTCTTAGTTGAATTAATTGAGCTACTTTATTTAGGTATATTTTTCGTAAGTGCTTAATTGAATTAGTTGAATTAATAGAACTAATAAGTGTTTAATGTTTCACCTATGAACATAGGAATGTGGTCTGCTGACGAACACGATTTCATTATGTGCGAATACTGCTAAGACCAGCACGGCCTGTGCGGCAGAAATTTTCTAGTTGATGATAGGTGCTTCAGCATCAAGCTGGATGAGAACTTCGAAGTGGATACAGTAAGTCAGAACGACAAGTCTTTTTCGTAATGAAGCATGACTTGTGCTTCATTTGCTTCAACTTTTAATTTTAATTTTTCACTATTCTACTAGCGTATCCCCTGCCATGCAAGAATTTTTGTCTTGAATAAGATAGGTTTCAGTCCTAACAAAAGTATGGAGGTAAAAAAAGTTACTTGAAGACCGAGCATGGTTATACCTTCAACGTCAAATTATACAATGCAGACACATACACCTATTTTGAATGCAAAACTTGGCAAGCACTATGCAAGGCTTATGCATTTGAGCCTGATATGGTTATCACCTTTGATATTCGTCCGGAAGATGATGTTGAAGGTAATATAGACATCTGGGTCGATGTGCAGACGCCTCCAGTTCTACCATTATGTGAGTTTCTCAACCATATTTATGTCTTAGATATTGTTTATTCAAAAATAGTTGACAAGTAATTTATATTGACAGCTTATTTCCAATCAAGCAAACATGTCCGACGTTTGGTAGACAGGACCGTCCACTGTCCCGGGGCTGAACTAAACTGCGAGGAGACAAGTCATTATGTTTCATGGCTTGAGGATCTTGATGCTGTCAAGACAGTTTTTTTCCTGCACTTAGAAATGTTAGTACTCAAAACGTGCGACCAATAGTGTTCGTACTGAACTACGGTCACATATATTTAGGAAAGATGGTAAGATTTCTACTATTTATCCTCGGTGCATCTTTTGCATACATTATTTTTTTAAGCTAAACTTCATTGCTAAGTATGTTACTATTACGATGTTCTTCAACAGGGACTCCCGATGAATGTTGTGCCTGATTGGATCGAGACTAAAGATAGCATGAATATTGTTAGCTTACGGCCAAGATATCCTACAATGCACTTTAGTGCATTCAGGTTTTCTAATAGCGAGGAATGCTTAATAGTAAAAGACTGGAGCAAAATTGTGTATGATCGCAGAGAAGTACTAGGGGGCAGCAATCAGAAGCGCAACCCACGATTAGGAGACAGGTTCATCTGCATGCTCCAATATGATGAATCAGGAAAGCTATACATGTTCTATGCTATTTTACCTGAGAGAGAGAGAGAGAGCAGCAGGAGTGATTAGCTAGTTCATGCTCTTAGTACTTGTCCTCTCATGTCCGTGTTCTTCGTCCTGAACTTAATCTCAAAGAGTGATTTGCTTTTGTGGTGTTATGAACGCTTATAATATCATTACCATGTTGAACTCGATGATATCTTTGCTTCTGGTACAAGTGAATGTTTCTTCTTTAAGCTAGTGTTGGTGGTGATTAGATAGCGGTAATGATTATATGATGATTAAGTAGTGGTAATGAGACGACTATTATATGATGATTTTTAGCTAGCTATGAAAACTGTTGGTGGTGATGATATATATGATGCAAGAGTTTTTATATTAATATGATGATGATGATGATGATGATGATGAGTTATTATATCATTTATGAAAGAAACCGTAGATTAGTTTCAACTGGATGGATTCTAGCTAAGTGATCAAGTATATGCCATATCCATATTACCTTGATCACTTAATTAGGTGATCAAGTATATATAATATGGATATGGCATATACTTGATGACTTAGCTAGGATCCACATGCATCCAGTCAAACTAATATGCAGTACTTTCACCTAATGATTTAACAACTCATTATAATGTAAAACGATCACTAAATTAAATTGAAAACACAAAATTAAAGTAAAAATAAAAAATAAAACCAAAACACACCCAAACATTTAGTACCGGTTGGTGTTACCAACTGGTACTAATGTCATACGCGCCCCCGGAGCTGGCTCGTGCCACGTGGTTGCCCTTTAGCACCGGTTCGTACGGAACCGGTACTAAAGGGGGGACCTTTAGTCCCCACACTTTAGTGCCGGTTACTGAACCGGCACTAAAGGGCCTTACGAACCGGTGCTATAGCCCGGTTCTGCACTAGTGAGGCAGGATCTCAACGACAGGTTCCAAAGGCACCTGCTCTCCCGACCAACCACACACGCGGTCGTTGGGATGGGATCACTGGAAGCAGCAGTAAATGACGACTAGGGTTGTGCAGGAGGGAGGGAGTGAGCTATGGTTCACTCTCTATAGTGTCTTAGCGACTCGTCAATTAATTCAAGATTAATTAACCATTCCCGGTCGGTAAAAATAAGGCCCGTCTCATTTTCGCAACCCGCAACACGCGTGTCGTGACATTCACTACGATCAAAGCACTGGACCTACTCTATATAGACACAGAAGGGACATTCACTACTATCCAAGCACTTAACCTACTCTATATAGACACAGTAGGGACATTCACTAGGATCCAAGCACTGGACCTACTCTATATATTATGGGGTGCAGCCAGGGGAAGAGCCAAGAAACACAACCAGATATCACTGGTTACACAACCCTTGGGTCAGGAATAGCTAGATGCTAAAATAAGCTTGGGGGACGATTGGGTTCCCAGCCGCCGCCCTCCAGGTCACCCCCGGGCGCCGATATCAACCCGTTATAGCGTAAATTTGCCCGCTTTTCAGCCCATATCGGCATAAAATCGGTCAGCTATCAACGCAAATCGGCTCATATTCACCGTGCTTCGACGCAAATTCAAAAGAAGTTACTTTTTATCACATAATTCATCACAGAAAATCAATAAAAATCAAATAATTCAACAACAAATAGTTCAACAACAAATAGTTCAATACAAATTATATAGTTCAACAAATAAAAACTCATATTTCATCACACGTCGAGCTAGGCATTGTCCTTGAGCCTCCATAGGTGCTCCATCAAATCCTATTGCAGTTGTTGATGCACATGTGGGTCTCGGATCTCCTGACACATATTGAGGAATGATGTTGCTTGAAGCTACATCGGTATTTCCCCAAAGAGGAAGGGATGATGCAGCACAGCGGTGGTAGGTATTTCCCTCACATGTGAAACCAAGGTTATCGAACCAGTAGGAGAACCAAGCAACACAACGTAAACAATACCTGCACACAAATAACAACTTCTCGCAACCCGGCGTGTTAAAGGGCTTGTCAATCCCTTCCGGGGTACGGTGCCTCAAGATAGGCAAACAGATGTGAGGTAAATTTGTACTCCCTCTGTTCCTAAATATAAGTCTTTGTAGAGATTCTACTAGATGGACTACATACGGAGAAAAATGAATGAATCTACACTTAAAATGCATCTATATACATCCGTATGTGGTTTATAGTGGAATCTCTACAAAGACTTATATTTTGGAACGGAGGAAGTAGTAGATTGATAGATCGAGCGCCGAATAAAATAAGTAATAATAAATCGCACAAGGTATTTTTGGATTTTTGGTTTAGTAGATCTGGAAATAAACGCAAAGGAAAATAGATCGCAAAGGCAAATAATATGAGAAAGAGACCCGAGGGCCGTAGGTTTCACTAGTGACTTCTCTCGAGAAAAATAGCAAATGGTGGGTGAATAAATTACTGTTGGGCAATTGATAGAACTTCAAATACTCATGACGATATCCAGGCAATGATCATTACATAGGCATCACATCCAAGATTAGTAGACCGACTCCTGCCTGCATCTACTACTATTACTCCACACATCGACCGCTATCCAGTATGCATCTACTGTATTAAGTTCATGGAGAAACGGAGTAATGCAATAATAACGATGACATGATGTAGACAAGATCTATCTATGTAGAGATAGACCCCATCGTTTTATGCTTAGTAGCAACGATACATACGTGTCGGTTCCCCTCCTATCACTGGGATCAAGCACCGTAAGATCGAACCCACTACAAAGCACCTCTTCCCATTGCAAGATAAATAGATCAAGTTTGCCAAACAAAACCCAAATATCGGAGAATAAATACGAGTCTATAAGCAATCATGCATAAAAGAGATCAAACAAACTCGAAGACTTTCACGGATATAAAAAGATAGATCTGATTATAAACTCAAAGTTCATCAGATCCCAACAAACACACCACAAAAGAGTTACATCATATGGATCTCGAAGAGACCATTATATTGAGAATTAAGAGAGATAGAGATAGATAGAGAGAGAGAGAGAGGAAGCCATCTAGCTACTAACTACAGACCCAAAGGTCTACAAAGAACTACTCACGCATAATCAAAGAGACACCAATGGAGGTGGTGAACCCCATCTGAGATGGTGTCTACATTGGATCTGGTGGTTCTGAACTCTGCGGCGGCTGGATGAATATTTCATCGACTCCCATAGGGTTTTGGGAATAGTGGGGTATTTATAGAGCAAAGAGGCGGTCCGGGGGGCCCCCAAGGTGGGCTCAACCCACCAGGGCGCGCCTGGGCCTCTTGGCGCGCCCTGGTGGGTTGTGCTCCCCTCGGGGCACCCCCCCAAGCGCAGCCAGGGCCCATTACATTCCTTCTGGTCCATAAAAAATCTCCGTAAACTTTTGTGGCATTTGTACTCCGTTTGATATTGATTTTCTGCGATGTAAAAGACATAGAAAAAACAGCAACTGGCACTTGGCACTATGTCAATAGGTTAGTACCAAAAAATGATATAAAATGACTATAAAATGATTATAAAACATCCAAGGTTGATAATATAACAGCATGGAACAATCAAAAATTACAGATACGTTGGAGACGTATCAGCATCCCCAAGCTTAACTCCTACTCGTCCTTGAGTAGGTAAGTGATAAAAATAGAATTTTTGATGTGGAATGCTCCCTAACATGTCATATCATATTCTTTTCTTTATAGCATGGACATTTGGACTTTTATATTGTTTAAAGCAATAGTCTAGTTTTGACATGATAATTTAAATACTCAAGCATATCAACAAGCAACCATGTCTTTCAAAATATCAACGTTGAAATAAGTTATCCCTAGCCCATCATGCTCAACCATCGATCCATTCATGAAACACACTCGCATATTAGCTACACCCAATATTCAAGTACGATCTTATTGCCTCCTAGTTGGTGCTTTTATAAGAGAAGATGGAGACTCAAATTCAAAATAAAAATTGCATAAAGTAAAAGAAAGGCCCTTCACAGAGGGAAGTAGGGATTTGTAGAGGTGCCAGAGGTCAAAGCGAAAAACTTAGAGATAAAAAACATTTTGGGAGGTGTATCCATCCCACCAACGAAAACGACTTAGAGTTCCCAATACTTTCCATGCTTAGATATATCATAGGCGGTTCCCAAACAGAAAATAAAGTTTATTCTTTTTTCCACCGTACTTTCACTTTCCATGGCTAGCCGTATCCACGGTTGCCCTCCATACCAACACCTTTGAAGGAATTTATTATTTTACAACATAAAGTAAATTCATTTTTTCATTTCGGGACTGGGTATCCCTAATATCTTTGCCTTACTCTCGTGTAATGACAAGTGAATAAACACTCATCGTGAGAATAACACATCTAGCATGGAAAATATTAGCCACCCCTCACCGCTCCGCGAGTGAAACAAACACACAAAAGAGAAGTTTATTTTTAAAATTAGAGATGGCACATGCAAATTTGCTTAGAACGGCAAAAGAATACCGCATATAGGTAGATATAGTGGACTCATGTGGCAAAACTGGTTTAAAGGTTTTTGGATGCACAAGTAGTGATCATACTTAGTGCAAAATGAAGGTTAGCAAAAAATTGGGAAGCGACCAACCAAGAAACATATAATCTCATAAGCGAGCATTAAGCATAATTAACACCGAATAATGCACCACAAGTAGGATATAATTGCATTGCATAACTATTGAATTTCGTATTTGCATAGGGAATCACAAACCTTAACACCAATATTCTTACTAAAGCATAATTACTCATCAAGATGACTCACATATCACATCATCATATCTCAAAACTATTACTAAGAATCAAGTTTATTTTGTCCAATGATCTTCATGAATTTTTTTGTTATATCCTTCTTGGATATCTATCACTTTGGGACTAATTTTCATGTGTTGCTTTTCATAAGCTCAAACAAATATAAGTGAAGATCATGAGCACAATACTTCTTTCTCTCAAATTAATTTAAGTGAAGCAAGAGAGATTTTCTTGAAAATTTTACTAACTCTCAAATAAATCTAAGTGAAGCAAGAGAGCATTTCTTCAAAAATACTAAAGCACACCGTGCTCAAAAAGATATAAGTGAAGCACTAGAGCAAATCCATAGCTCACAAAAGATTTAAGTGAAGCAAAGAGAGCAATTCTAACAAGTCATGACATAATTTTGGCTCTCTCAAATAGGTGTGTCCAACTAGGGATCAAGACTTAAAACAAAAAATAAAACAAGAAAAGACTCATATCATACAAGATGCTCCAAGCAAAACACATAGTATGTGACGAATAAAAATATAGCTTCGAATAAAATACCGATGGTCGTAAGAAAGAGGGGATGCCACTTGGGGGCATCCCCAAGCTTAGTTGGTTGCTCATTTTTGGATAATAGCTTGGGATGCCGGGGCATCCCCAAGCTTAGGCTCTTCTACTCCTTATTCCTTCATCCATCATAAGATAACCCAAAACCTGAAAACTTCAATCACACAAAACTCAACAAAATCTTCGTGAGCTCCGTTAGTATAAGAAAATAATAAATCACTACTATAAGTGCTATATCAAACCAATTCATATTTTGTTATTGCATTATATCTACTGTATTCCAACTTTTCTATGGCAAAACTCATCAAATAAAACCATAGAGCCATCAAAATAAGCACACAACACAAAGAAAACAGAATCTGTCAAAACAGAACAGTCTGTAGCAATCTCACTATTTCTAATACTTCCGTAAATCCAAAAATTCTGCAAAATTAGGAAGGCCTGAGAAATTTGTATATTGATCTACTTCAAGTGGAATGGGTATTTTATCGCTCTTTGGTAAAAAATGAGAATTATTTTCGTGAGGACAGAAGTTTCTGTTTTTTTTAGCAAAATCAAACAACTATCACCCAAGAAGATCCTAAAGGCTTTACTTGGCACAAACACTAATTAAAAAATAAAAAACACAATCATAACAGTAGCATAATTTTGCTAACACTCGAAAACACGAATCAAAAATAAAAAATAAATTCTATTCATTGGGTTGCCTCCCAACAAGCGCTATAGTTTTACGCCCTTAGCTACGCATAAAACAAGGATCTAAGTTTTGTCATCTTTGGTTTGAGATCCATAAGATGCCCTCATGATTGATTCATATGGTGGCCTAATTCTTGTTCTAGGAAAGTGTTCCATACCCTTCCTCAAAGGAAACTGGAACTTAATATTACCTTCTTTCATATCAATCACGACAGCGATAGTGCGTACAAACGGTGTACCAACAATAATTGGACAAGATGGATTGCAATCAATATCAAGAACAATAAAATATATGGGTACATAATTCCTATTTGCAAGAATAAGAACATCATTAATTCTTCCCATAGGCTTTTTAATAGTAGAATCCGCCAAGTGCAAATTCAAAGAACACGATTCAAGATCGGTAAGACCAAGCACATCACATAAAGATTTCAGAATAGTAGAAACACTAGCACCTAAGACACACAAAGAAAAACACGCATAATTTTAATTTTTAATTTGATAGTAGGTTCCCATTCATCATGCAATTTTCTAGGAATTGAAAATTCTAATTCCAACTTTTCTTCAAAAGATTTCATCATAGCATCAACAATATGTTTAGTAAAAGCTTTATTTTGTTCATAAGCATGGGGTGAATTTATCATGGATTGCAACAAGGAAATACAATCAATCACAGAGAAACTATCATAATTAAAGTCTTTGTAATCCAAAAGAGTGGGCACATCACTAGCTAAAGTTTTGACCTCTTCAAACCCACTTTTATCAAATTTTTCAACAAGATTTTCACCCTCCGAAATATTGAGACGCCTTCTAGCTAAAGTTGAATCTTATCTAGTCCCTTTTTCATCAATATTAACTTTACTAAACAAGGAATCAATAGAAGAAACACCAATCATTTTAAGATCTTCATCAATTTTGCAAAAGAAATCACTAGAAAACACTTTTTCTAAAAATTCTCTTTTAGCTCTATGCATAGCGGTTCTTTTCTTACTTTCATCCATAGAAACATAAAGATATTTAATTGATTCATCAACCTTAGGCACAAAAAATTTCATCTTGAAAATTTTCACATCATGAGCAATTCTATCAACAGTTCTAGACAAATCATCAATCTTACTCAACTTTTCTTCTATGGAAGTGTTGAAAACTTTTTGTGTATTGATAAATTATTTAATATTATTCTCAAGATCAGAGGTGTTCCTATTATTATTATAAGATTGATTTCCAGAGGAATTACCATAATTATTAGAGGAATTACTAGGAAACGGCCTAGAATTAAAATTACCTCTATAAGCATTGTTGTTGAAATTAATTCGAGAGATAAAATTCACATCTATGGCATCACTATTTTGCTCAATCAAAGTAGACAAAGGCATATCATTAAAATCAATAGGAGCACTTCTACTAGCAACCAATTTCACAAGAGCATCAACTTTTTCACTGAAAGAAGAAATTTCTTCAACCGAATTAACTTTTTTACTAGTAGGAGCCCTTTCGGTATGCCATTGCGAATAATTTGCCGTAGTATTATCAAGAAATTTGGTGGCTTCACCCGAAGTAATTTCCATAAAAGTACCACCCATGGCGTAATCTAAAACATTATGAGAAATAAAATTCACCCCCGCATAAAATTTTTGTATGATCATCCAAAGATTTAACCCATGAGTTGGGCAATTCCTTAGCATCATTTTCATCCTTTTCCAAGATTGTGCAACATGCTCATGTTCAAGTTGCTTGAAATTCATGATCTGGGTTGTAAGGGAAATAATTTTTGCGGGCGGAAAATACTTAGTGATAAAAGCATCTTTGCACTTATTCCAAGAATCGATACTATTGCGAGGAAAAGAAGAGAACCAATTTTTTGCAGAATCACGCAAAGAAAACGGGAATAATTTCATTTTCACCACATCATTGTCCACAACTTTTTTCTTTTGCATATCGCATAATTACACGAAGGTATTAAGATAGGACGCGACATCCTCATTAGGAGTACCCGAAAATTGATCTTTCATAACAAGATTCAACAAAGCAGTATTAATATCACAAGTCTCCGCACTAGTGGCGGGAGGAGCAAGCGGAGTGCCAATAAAATCATTGTTGTTGGTATTTGAGAAATCACATAACTTGGTGTTCTCTTGAGTCATGATGACCACACAACAAGATTGCACTCAAAAACAGATCCGGCAAGAAAACGGCGAACGAAAAAGAGAGGCGAATAAAATGGCAAATTTTTGTGAAGTGGGGGAGAGGAAAACAAGAGAAAAATGGCAAATAATGTAAATTGCGAGGAGATGAGATTTGTGATTAGGAACCTGGTATATGTTGAAAATCCTCCCCGGCAACGGCGCCAGAAATTCCTTTTGATGTCGCTTGAAGCTACGTCGGTATTTCCCCAAAGAGGAAGGGATGATGCAGCACAGCGGTGGTAGGTATTTCCCTTATATGTGAAATCAAGGTTATCGAACCAGTAGGAGAACCAAGGTTCTGGACTCTCCGGCGGCTGGATGAACATTTCGTCAACTCCCCTAGGGTTTTGGGAATATTGGGGTATTTATAGAGCAAAGAGGCGGTCCGGGGGGCACCCGAGGTGGGAAAAACCCACCAGGGCGTGCCTGGGCCTCCTGGCGTGCCCTGGTGGGTTGTGCTCCCCTCGGGGCACCCCCCAGGCACAGCCAGTGTCCATTACGTTCCTTCTGGGCCATAAAAAATCTTTGTAAAGTTTCGTGGCATTTGGACTCCGTTTGATATTGATTTTCTGCCCATTGACCTCGAAGTTCACCGAAGGAGAATGACCTTCAACAAGCTTGGCAAAGACAAGGGAATGCTACCTCTTGAGCAGGCGTTGGTTTTCCCTTGAAGAGGAAAGGGTGATGTAGCAAAGTAGCGTAAGTATTTCCCTCAGTTTTGAGAACCAAGGTATCAATCCAGTAGGAGACAACACACAAGTCACCTAGTACCTGCACAAACAATCAAGAACCTTTCAACCGACGCAATAAAGGGGTTGTCAATCCCTTCACGGTCACTCGCAAAAGTGAGATCTGATAAAGGTAATAAAGTAAATATTTTTGGTATTTTTGTTATATATATTGGAAAGTAAAGATTCCAAATAGTAACGAGATGCTATGTAAATAAAAGAGATGCTATTTAATACGAAAGAGACTCGGGGGCCATAAGTTTCACTAGTGGCTTCTCTCAAGATAGCATGTATTACGGTGGGTGAACAAATTACTGCCGAGCAATTGATATAAAAGTGCATAGTTATGAAGATATCTAAGGCAATGATCATGAATATAGGAATCATGTTTGTGTCAAGTAGTTTGAAACGATTCTGCGTCTACTACTATTACTCCACACATCGACCGCTATCCCGTATGCATCTAGAGTATTAAGTTCATAAGAACAGAGTAACGCTTTAAACAAGATGACATGATGTAGAGGGATAAAATCAAACAATATGATATAAACACCATGTTTTTATCCTCGATGACAATAATACAATACGTGCCTTGCTGCCCCTACTGTCACTGGGAAATGACACCGCAAGATTGAACCCAAAGCTAAGCACTTCTCCCATTGCAAGAAAAGTCAATCTAGTAGGCCAAACTAAACCGATAATTCAAAGAGACTTGCAAAGATATCAAATCATGCATATAAGAATTTAGAGAAGAACCAAATAATATTCATAGATAATCTTGTTCATAAACCCACAATTCATCGGATCTCGGCAAACACACCGCAAAAGAGTATTACATCGAATAGATCTCCAAGAACATCGAGGAGAACTTTGTGTTGAGAATCAAAGAGAGAGAAGAAGCCATCTAGCTAATAACTATGAACCCTAAGGTCTGTGGTAAACTACTCACGCTTCATCGGAGAGGCTATGGTGTTGCTGTAGAAGCCCTCCGTGATTTATTCCCCCTCCGGCAGATCGTCGGAAGAGGCCCCAAGATGGGACCTCACGGGTACAGAAGGTTGTGGCGGTGGAAAAGTGGTTTCGTGGCTCTCTGCGATCGATCTAGGGTATAAGAGTATATATAGACGAAAGAAGTGCGTCGGTGGAGCTACGAGGGGCCCACGAGGGTGGGGGCGCGCCCTCCTGCCTCGTGGCCGCCTCATGGAGTTCCAGACATCGACTCCAAGTCTTCTGGATTGCTTTCGGTTCAAGAAACATCACCGCAAAGGTTTCATTCTGTTTGGACTCCGTTTGGTATTCCTTTTCTGTGAAACTCTAAAATAGGCAAAAAAACAGAAACTGGCACTGGGCCTCCGGTTAATAGGTTAGTCCAAAAAATAATATAAAAGAGCATATTAAAGCCCATTAAACATCCAAAACAGATAATATAATATCATGGAACAATAAAAAAATTATAGATACGTTGGAGAAGTATCAGGGAACACTGCAACACGTTGATGTCATTGTGAGTTCCTGGCATACCAAAGAAGGAGTGCCAAATCCAAAGGTCCTGTGTGGCCACTGCCTCAAGTACCACACTGTAACCGCCTTTGGCGCCTTTGTACATCCCCTGCCAAGCAAATGGTCAACATTTACATTTCCAATGCATGCATTCGATGCTTCCAAGCATCCCAGGAAATCCTCTTGCCCCATTCTGTGTTAGGATCCGAGCAGTGTCTTCGGCATTGGGTGATCGCAAGTATTGCGGTCCAAACACTGCCACCATTGCCCTACAGAACTTGTAGAAACACTCAATGGTCGTGGACTCGGCCATGCGCCCATAGTCGTCGAGTGAATCACCTGGAGCTCCGTATGCAAGCATCCTCATAGCTATCGTGCACTTTTGGATTGAGGTGAATCCAAGTTTGCCGGTGCAATTCTTCTTGCACTTGAAGTAGTTGTCGAACTCCCGGATGGAATTCACAATCCTGAGGAAAAGCTTTCGGCTCATCCGACAACAGCACCGAAATACTTTGTCGCCGTGCAGTGGAGCGTCGGCGAAGTAGTCGGAGTAGAGCATGCAATAGCCTTCCAGACGATGCCGGTTCTTTGCTTTCAGCCGCCCCCGCGCCGAGCCACCTCGCTACGACTTTTCATTGCTCGCGAGCAGGCCGGCCAGGGCGGCGAGGACCATGCGATGCTCCTCGTCCTGGGACGTCGGCATCGGCTTCCTCCTCCTGCAGTGTCGCGAGCCCCTCCTCATCGTTCGAGTCCATCACCGAGCAGGCAAAACGCCGAACACCTGGCGGACGTGGTGGGCGCACAACCGACTGTATCCTGCCCTGCGCGGCCGGAGCGCCGGAAAGCTCGCCCAGGAAGGTGGTGGTTGCCGCGGCGAAACCTTCTCTTTTTTCCGACGAGAAATTGCCTATCTAGCGGTGGTGGGCGGTTGAGGACGCGGCTAGAAATGCTCTAAGACGGTACACGACAGCCAGCTCGCCGGCGGGGAGCGCACGAAGCAAGGGTAGATCCCCGGCTTGGGCGGAGGCCGTACGCGAGCGTCAGCCCCGGACGCGGCACGGTGCACCGCGCCATGCATGCACATACGCTTGGGCACTCCTGCTACTGTGCTATAGATTATAGATCCCGTATCACCGCGATGATTACTTAACTGCACTTGACTAGTCATACGTGGCACTCCTACTACTGTCAGAGAATAATTAACAAGTGATCCTGCCTCGCCTCTTGTGGATAGATTCTTCTTCCTCGATCCAGCAGAAACGGACTAGATGTAGTAAGAGTAGTACAGTGTATTTTTCCATTTGACGTGCGGGTTTTTCTCTCTCTAACACAGTACATTGGTATACACTCATATGATCGCATATACACTCATCCTATAAACGCATGCACGCATAATCAATCCTTATGAACATCTTCGAAAGACTGAGTCGACACCTCATCTTTAAACTGATAAAATCGTCACAGACGTCTTTGTAGTAGTTGACAGGAATGTCACTTCTCTCATTAAACGCGCATCACCGAAAGGCATAAAATAAATCCAAAAAATACAAACATCAATGATTAGTTTGGGACTTAAACTCTGATGATGGATAGGAGATGCAGCTATTTTTTTAATCATCCAATCACAGATTAGTTTGCTGACGCGCGGCGTGTTGAGTGGAGTAGTTCAGACACGATCAAGGCCTGTTGAACTTTCAAAGAGGCAGAGCCCCTTGATTCCCGCTCGCTTCCACTCCCACGCCACGCGCCATTTGTTCCGGCGCGGCGCGGAAACACGGTGCGCTAGCTTAACCCGCTGAGTCAATTGTCGTCCAATCCCTCGCTCCCAAGACAAGAAGGCCCCCGCTCTCTCCGTCTCCGTGTCTCCCAGGCTGACCACTCTCTCTCCAGCCTCCACGCACCAGCCGGCGTCGATCGATGCAATCGGCGCAGCCCCCCGGTGGCAGCCGGAGAGGGAGAAGCGCCACAGCAGTACGCCGGGCGCCACTCCCACGATGTAACCACCACCGGCTGCTCATGCTCGTCGTCATCATCTACCTGGTGGGCGGCAGCGACGTTCTTCTTCTAGCCGCTGCTGCCGCGCCGGCCCGCCGTCTCGGAGCGGTGGCATACGCCGCGTACGATGTTGTCGGTACACGGCCGATCCCTGGAGAAGCTGTGGCGAGCTCACCGTCGCCGTCGTCCACGCCTTCCGCCGTGGGGCTCGCCGACAACAAGCGGCCGGTCCCGAGCTGCCCCGACGCCCTCCACAACAGGTAGGATCGATATTTTCAGGCCTGGAGCTAGCTAGGGTAGAGACCACAGTACAGCAAAAAGCTCTGTTTTGAGTTTTGAAATGGGGGCTCATCACATTGTGCGCGCAATACTCTCTCTATTTGTATAGGTTCATGATCCATCCTTGTTCTTATAGTGATTCTGAATGGTTACTAGGTTCATGGTAATTATATTGTGCCATGCATGAAGTAAAAAGTTCAAGATAGGTTCTGAATAATTCTGGTGCCACTGCTTCGGTTCTCTGTTGTGAACATGGGGTTGTCTGATCGTGTGTCTGTTCCTCGCCAGAGATTCTTCAATCTTGCCGGGCATGCAGCTGTGCAGAGGCGGAGGACGAAAAAAAAATTAAGGTAGGACGAACTCTTAAGTCATTGTTTCTGATGCACACGCTTGCTCGAGGGCGACACCTAGCCCATGGCCATTGTCGGCCATCCGCCTCATCCTAGCCAGCCGCCGCCATGCTTTCTAGGATTGCTGCTGCGTGCGAGTGTAGTTTTTGTTTTGAGAACCGCCCTCTCGGCAATTTATTTAAGTGTTAGGCGGATTTGCACCTGATTGTACAAATATCAATCAGACAAAAAAGGATTACATCAAGAGACAAAGAGCTAACATCAATATTAAGCGCATGCATAAGCAGCTCCATTCGCTTCTCTCTTGACCCATTGATGCTTGAATCCCTGAAAATTTTGGAGATGGATTTTCATCTGCCTAAAAACCTTGCTTCGTGCGTGTGTACTTGGTTAGTGGCTTCGGGCGTCAACGCTCTGGCTGGTTTGTGCATCGTGTGCATCACATGCGCCGCACAAGGCTCTATGTGTGTTTTTTTTGCATCCTGTCACTAGTAGAAAAAGGGTCTTCAGTCCCGGTTCATAAGGGCCTTTAGTCCCGGTTCTGGAATAGGGACTAAAGGGTCGGTACGAATGCCTCTCCCTTTAGTCCCGGTTCAATCTAGAACCGGGACTAAAGGGCGCAGCCACGTGGAGCTCCACCTTTAGTCCCGGTTGGTAACTAAAGGAAATTTTATGATTTTTTTTGAAAATGTTTTTTGAAATGTTTTTTTAATTTTTTTTATTTTTAAATTTCTGAATTTTTTTAACCTCTAGTCTGTAATCACCACCCCCATCACTTCTCAATTTATCCTCTAATCACCCCTCATCATTCCCTCTAGTCTGTAATCACCACCCCTCATCACTTCTCAATTTATCCTCTAATCACCCCTCATCATTCCAAATCATCTAACTTCCCGAACGGTCACCCATCCTCCCACTCCCCCAGCCTGAGCATGCTTAACTTCCGGGTTCTCTTCTCCCTCGCTCCAAGTCTGCACTTGTTGTTTTCATGACAATACTAAGATGTCAATCCTATTAACCTTCAGGAATTTTGCTTGGGCATGAAGTGACACATTTCATAGTTTTATTTTGAAACTATTGTTTTAAAAAACAATAATTATTTAGTAACACTAATATTTCTTGAATAATTAGTTTGACCATTGTTTGACCACAGTTTGACCAGATTTGACCAAAATTGAAATAACTAAAATAATTATTTAGTAACACTAATATTGTAGAATAATTAGTTTGACCATTGTTTGACCACAGTTTGAATTTTTTTCGATTTTTTTCACTCTAGATCTTAAAAGCCCCATAACTTTTTTCTATTAGGTTTTTGAGGATTTTGAAAATGTTTAACGGGTTCCCCCAGTTAAATTCGGATGTAACTTTTCGAGTAGATGATTTTTCATATAAAAAACTTTTTCATCCGAGTTAGTATGCAAAAGTTATGCCCATTTTTACAAATTTCAGAGAGATTTTGCAAATAAAGTCAAAATTCACATTTGCAAATTTTCCCAACAACTAGACCACATATCACATGGGAAACTTATTTTCTTTTATTTTTTTGACATTTCCATCATTTTCTTTTATTTTTTTTAAAACTGAAAAGGCGATCCACCGGGGGGGTAGAGTTTGAAAATGGGACCTTTAGTACCAGTTCGTGGCTCGAACCAGGACTAAAGGTCTCAACCCCATTAGTTCCGGTTCGTGCCTCAAACCGGGACTAAAGGTCTAACCTTTAGTCCCGGTTTGAGGCACGAACCGGGACCAATGGTTGTGGGCCAGGAGCGAGGCCCATTGGTCCCGGTTCATCCCACCAACCGGAACCAAAAGGTCTAGATGAACCGGGACCAATGGCCCATGTGGCCCGGCCGGCCCCCTGGGCTCACGAACCGGGACCAATGCCCCCATTGGTCCCGGATCTGGACTGAACTGGGACTAATGGGCTGACCCGGCCTGGACCAAAGCCCTGTTTTCTACTAGTGTGTTGAATGCTTTGTGGTTTCGGATTTGAAAGAGTTGCATACTGCACTACCTTCTTAGCGACTACAGTTAACAGAGTGGTTTCCAGTCTGGTACTGTGTGTATATGACACCTAAATCCCTGCTATATTTACATTACCGTAGAGAAAGCTGGGATTGAAAGTTTTTTCGGTTAATCTCCCAGCTATTTAAGAGTACTGGCTTGGTTTGTTCGTGGGCTGCACCTGCGTGGCCCAGTTATTAGCAAACGGCCTCTCCCTCTCGTATATCCAGCGATAGAAGTAGATGCATACGTATAAAATTTTCATTCCACCCAATCAAGGTATGGCGGCCGCCATGCCTTGCCCACTGGGGGTGCTCCGCCAGTGCAGCTGTGAGCTGTCGATCGAACTAAGAATTTGCCTTTTTTTCATCAAAAAGAAAAGAGTTGGTTTTCTTTTTGAAGGACGCTTTTTTATGCTTTAGTGCATTATTTTCCAGTTGAAATATACAATGTATTTTGGTTCAGACGGGATTTTAACAAATGATTAGTAAATTTAGTAGGTAATTTGCATGGCATAAATCTATGTTATAAGTAGATTCATATTTTTAGGACATTTTTTGTGGGATTAAAAAATTCACATACTAATATGGTAACTGTGAGTTAAATTTCACAAATAAAAAAAACAGTGAGTCAATTTTTTTGTCTTAAGTCATCAAAGTATGCCTTAAAAAGAGAAAAGCATTGGGCATACTAATAATTGATAAAAAAACTAAACTAGGGCACGTGTGGCTTAATAGTGTAAAAAATAGTTGATCTCTTAAAGTGTTAGTCTGAATTATGAGATGTTTTTACCATCGAATATGTCTCGATGAGTGCTTTGAAATTAGATTACTACGACATGTTTTATCGTCACCGGCTACCAAACTAGAGTATGCTATAGATTGCTATTAGTGATTTAAACGATCTTATATTTCTTTACAGAGGGAGTAGTTATCAGGTTTGTACTTAAGAGCCATTAGGTCAGTAGTGAACAATTACTAGGTAGTACCCGTAAAAAAAACAATTACTAGCTTTTCTAAGGGTGTGTACCGAAGCACAACGGTTAAATATATTGGTCATTACATGTGGGGGTCCATTAGTTATTAGTTAGTCATAAAGAAGTAAGCGACGATATCCTACCATCGATATACCGTGTGCAAGTTTTAAGGGTGTGAGAGTGATATCTCTGGATTACACCAATTATACCCTGATACTTAAAAAAAAACTCGTCGAAATATATCAATAGGGAGCTACTTTGAAAGTTTGTGCAGAGAACCTTATGGATTGTTCCATCGGGACTTAAATTTTTGGGCTAGATCTCATTAGTGGTTGCCGCGTCGATCCGTAATATACCTGCTACTATGTCACTCGAACGGAATTTTTAATCAAGACTAGGGTGCCCAATATAATATCCCGATATGGCATCTCCACCATGAGAGTTGGCTTGTTTTTGGTGCACGATTAGGTCCATTGTGCTCACATGTAGAGGAACATGTCGGATCTGAGCCAAGCCGACTGACCAACGGTATCACAAACAGACACAGGACAACAAGAATCGATCGAATCACAACTATATTCAATGAATGTGATACGATCATGATACTCAATGAACATCAGAACCTATATGTGTGGCACACACTTCAATGCTTGGTTAGCACTGTATGCTACTACCTCCGTCCGAAAAAACTTGTCCCAAACTTGTTCCTCAAATGGATGTATCTAGCACTACCTTGGTGCTAGGTACATTCATTTGAGGGACAAGCTTTTCCGAACGGAGGGAGTACTATGTAGTATTTCATACCAAGGTGCAGTGAAAGTTCTATACTGTCAACCATTGTAACCTCTTTCCTCACCGTTCATTTTTTGATTCAACGTTTGTGCAAGCAAACTTCTCCTTTTTGATTTTCAAATAAAAAATTTCTTTTGTATTTGCACCGCTTTAATAAATGGTTGTGTGGATTGCTTGATGCAGAGACCGAGGGCAATCCTCCTTTAAAAAAAAGTAATTTGCATGACATAAATCCATGTTACATGTAGATTTATTTTTTAATGCATTTTTTGTGGGAGTAAAAAAATCACATACTAATATGGTAACTGTGGATTAAAATTTCACAGAAAAATAAAACTGTGAGTCAAATTTTGTTAAGTAATCACAATACACCTTAAAAGAGAAAACGAGTTTCGGGCTTACTAATAATTAATCAAAAATTCTAAACTGGGCCGCATGTAATTTAAAGAGTGACAAAAATTGTTAATCTCTCAAATTATTAATATGAATTATGAGACGTTTTCACCATCAAGTATGTTTGGTGAGTGCTTTGAAACTCGGTCCTACTACAACGTGTTTTATCGTCACCAGCTAGATTGCTAGCTATCAGGTTTGTACTGAAGAGACATCAGGTCAGTAGTGAACAATTACTAGGTAGTAACATATCCATCATCACACATGGGAGTGTTATTCAAATCCATACCAAATTATCAATTAGTTATAAAGAAGTAAGCAATGTTATCCGACCATCGACATACTGTGTGCAAGTTTTAAGGGCGTGAGAATGATATTCCTGGAATGTGTCGATACATCTGTATCTAGACAAATCTAAAACAAAAATTTTGGGACGGAGGAAGTATATCAATATGGATCTACTTTGAAAGTTTGTGCAGCTAACCCAAAGGAGAAAACTAGTGAGAGAGGGCGGTGCTCATGGATTGTTCCATCGAGAATTAAGTTGTTGGGCTAGATCTCATTAGCGGTAATTAATTGCCATGTCACTCAAGCAGAATTTCTAATCTACATTAGAGTACCCAATATAATATCCTGATATGGCATCTCCACCATGAGAGATGGTTTGTTTTCAGTGCACGTTAGTCCACCGTGCTCACATGTAGAGGAACGTGTCGGATCGATGCCTGAGCTAGATCAACGTATCACACCGAGGACAACAAGAATCGACAAGAAAATTAACTCTATAGTTTCTCCAGCAAGTTGCGGCCACGCACTGCGGTACAGATGCTTAGAGCAGGACGTGACGCAACACGTGCACCACCACGGCAGCAGAAATTCAGCGTACGCAACGCGCTGTCATGTCCATGGAATCGGCTGTACTGAAGTATACCACATGCCCCGGCCTGATAGTTTCAAAGACGCTATGGCCTATGAACTCAGGGAAGTGGCTCGTAATTCTCAGCCAGACTCCATCGCAACTGGTCTGCTTGTCGACGAGATGCTCCCCCTATGCAATTGCACTGAAGCAATGTTTCTCCTGATGCCTCTCATTCCTCGAAGGTTACTGTTTCTTCTCCCTTTGCTCTGTCTATAGTGATGTCTCACATGGCCTCTGTTCTCAAGAATGTGTTTACGGTTCTTAGCATGTATATTTATACATGTGAAACGGGTGGACCGAATCGCCACTATATTCAATGAATGTGATATGATCATGATAGAGGCCACATCATGATACTCAATGAACATCACAACCGATATATGTGGCACGCACTTCAATGCTTGGTTAGCACTGTATGCTAGTACTTTGTATTTACTGCCAAGGTGCAGTGAAAGTTCTATACTGCCAACCATCATAACCTCTATCCTCACTGTTCATTTTTGATTCAAAGTTCATGCAAGCAAACCTCTCCTTTTTTTGATTCTCAAATTAAAAAAAATGAACTCGAATCTTCGCCGATCAACATCACACAAGTACTACCATGTTTAGATTTTTTTTCGATTTTTTGGTGCATTTTTTAAATGATACAACTCATTCAAAATTCAAAATTTGACAAATTTATATTTCATCAAAAAACGATTTTTTTTACAATGAGTGGCACTTGTGTATAGTTGACCTGCAATGTTCCGAAATCAAATGTTCTCTTGGAAAAAGAAAAGGGAAATTTATAAGGATAGCACAAATCTTGACGCAAACTGAATGGTCTAGATAGATGGTACGATCGTATTGTGGTATAAAAAATCTACACTCACTAGTAGAAAACGGGCCAGTTATCCCGGTTCAAGAGGGCCTTTAGTCCCCGTTCAGGAACCGGGACTAAAGGGTCGGTACTAAAGGCCTCCCCACGTGGCCGCTGTCTGGAGCTCCACCTTTAGTCCCGGCTGGTAACACCAACAGGGACTAAAGGTAATTTTATAATATTTTTTTATTTTTTTTTCTGATTTTCAAATTTCTGAATTATTTTACAATTTAATCTATAATCTCCCTCATCACTGCTTAATTTAACCTCTAATCTCTAATCACCCCTCAGCATTCCAAATCATCTAACTTCGCAGCCGGTCATCCATCCTCCCACTACTCTAGTCTGAGCACGCTTAACTTTCAGGTTCTATTTCCCCTTGTTTCCAAGTTTGCACTTGTTGTTTTCCTGACAATAAAAAGATGTCAATCCTATTAACCCTCAGGAGTTTATCTTGAGCATGAAGTCACACATTTCACTGTTTGAGTTTGAAACTATTATTCTAAAAAAATTATTTAGTGACACTAATATTTCTTGAATAAGTAGTTTGACCAGATTTGACCAAAATTCAAAAAAACAAAAACAATTATTTAGTAACACTAATATTCTTGAATAATTATTTAGCAACATTAATACTTCTTGAATAAGTAGTTTGACCAGATTTAACTAAAATTCAAAAAACTAAAATTTGAGCATAACTTTTTTCCTTTTAGAATTTGAGGATTCTAAAAATTTGCAAACAGGCCATAGCCTGTCAAAATCGGATGCGGATTTTCGTGCTGAACATTTTGATATATTATATGTTTTTTCCGACATCGCATGCAAAAGTTATAGCCGTTTCATTTTTTCATAACACTTTTTTGCAAAACATGTCCAAATTTAAGTTTTTTAATTTTCCTAACTAGTAGGTGTAGTAATATAACTACATCTCAAAGAATTTTATTTTTTTTGAAGTTTTTATCATTTTCTTTTGTTTTTTTTCAAAA
>NC_041384.1:23250618-23256830 GCF_002162155.2 Triticum dicoccoides
ACGGACCGGGACTAAAGGGTGCAATGCCCTTTAGTCCCGGTTTGAGATACGGACCGGGACTAAAGGGTGTGATGCCCTTTAGTCCCGGTTCGTGTCTCAAACCGGGACTAAAGATCGCACCCTTTAGTCCCGGTTCGTGTCTCAAACCGGGACTAACACTAGTAGAAAAATGGTCAAACGTGAAGCACATTAGTGCCGGTTTGTATTTGAGCCGGCACTAATGTACACATTAGTGCCGGTTCCAACGGATAGCCGGGCCGCTTTCATTAGTACCGGTTTGTGGCGAACCTTTAGCACCGGTTCGTGCCACGAACCGGTACTAATGAGAGTGGTGGCAGGATGTTGCCAGAGTGGGGCCCCTCCAGCACCTTTAGTACCGGTTCGTGCCACGAACCGGTACTAAAGGTCGTCCTATATAAACCCTTCGTCCACCAGCACTCTGTTCTTCCCCCTTTCCCCTCTCCGGCCCTCTCCTCTGTTCTTCCCTTCTTCCTCTCGAGTTCATCACAAAATTTGCCCAAAATTTGTTAAGATTTGAAGGCCCTCATCCATTCAAATGATCACAAAGGTTAGCAACTTTGTCCTTTCATCTCTCATTGCTAGATTAGCTCTTGCATTGGTTTATATAGTGATTAATTTGTGAGTTTAGTAATTTGGGAGGATATATATGTGTGTGTGCTAGTATTTGATTTATATGCAATTTGAGGTCAAAAATAACACTTAGTTTGCATATGTAGGTGTGGTTTACTTAGTGCCTTCTAAATCTCCATCGTAGCCACCGTCGATCGCCCGCACCGTCCCGTCGCCGGCACCACCTTGTGGTGAGCCTCTTGTTCATGAAATTTTATATAAAAATTGATGTTTGTGTGATTTGGATAGATAATTACTCGTATAATTATCTTACCCGTACGTTGTTTGTTATACATATAGTGCCATGGTTTTGATATCCGTCCCCGTTGGCCCTAGTCCTTGTTATGATTCGGATGTGGTATGTATATTCTCTTTTAAAACTAGTTGCATTTCGTGTTTATGACAAATTATGCCCATCAAGTTGACATAGAAATTTTTTCTAGGAGGTATCTGAACCGGAAATTCCAACCGACCCTATTGCCGAGAGGTTAAATTTAGTTGAAAGAGAAAACGAGTACTTGAAAGAAAAATTGAAAAGAATTGAGGGGGAGAAGATGGAATTGGAGTTGCATGTTGCCGATGTCGTCGATGATCACAAGATCAAGATGGAGAAAATGCGCTTGAAGATTAGAAAGATTAGAAAATATGCCATCGATAGTGAGGCTTGGTATCATTATGCTGTTGGATCCATTGTTACCTTAGTTGCGATCTTGATCGTATTTGTTGTTGCATTTAAATGCTTTAGCTAGAGAGTTATTTGTTTGTTGCATTTAAGTGTTGTATGAACTTTATGTATGAACTTGTATTAATTTGGTCTATTCGGTGTTGTGTAATGAAGATGAGCCGGCAATGGATGTACGATGACCGATGCTCTCCCCAGTTTGTTGAGGGCGTGCGTACTTTTCTGCTTGCGGCTGAGGCAAACAAGCGGGCGGATGGTTTTATGCCTTGTCCATGTGCTAGCTGTAAGAATGGTCACAATTACTCTACGTCAAGAACCATTCACGTCCACCTGTTTAAGACCGGTTTCATGCCCCATTATAATGTTTGGACCAAGCACGGAGAAAGAGGGGTTATGATGGAAGACAATGAAGAAGAAGAGGACGACGACAGCTATCCTGGCCATGGGTTCCCTGAATACGATGATACAACAATGAGGGAAGAAGCTGAGCCGGTAATGCGGGAAGAAGCTGAGCCGGCAATGCGGGAAGAAGCTGAAGAAGAGGCATCAGATGAGCCCGTTGATGATCTAGGTCGGGCCATTGCCGATGCAAAGAGAAACTGCGCAAGTGATTTGGAGAAGAAGAAGTTGCAGCGCATGTTAGAGGATCACAAAAAATTATTGTACCCGAATTGCGTAGGTGACAAGAAAAAGCTGGGCACCACACTGGAATTGCTGGAATGGAAGGCAGAGAATGGTGTATCTGACAAGGGATTTGGAAAGTTGCTGGTAATGATAAAGGATATGCTTCCAAAGGACAACGAATTGCCCGAGAGTACGTACGAAGCAAAGAAGGTTGTCTGCCCTCTAGGGTTAGAGGTGCAGAAGATACATGCATGCCCTAATGATTGCATCCTCTACCGCGGTGAGTACGAGGATTTGAACGCTTGCCCGGTATGTGGTGCATTGCTCTATAAGATCTGCCGCGATGACCCTGGTGATATCGAGGGCCGGCGCCCCAGGAAGAAGATTCCTGCCAAGGTGATGTGGTATGCTCCTATAATACCACGGTTGAAACGTTTGTTCCAAAACAAAGAGCATGCCAAGGCGATGCGATGGCACAGAGAAGACCGTAAGAAAGACGGAAAGTTGAGAGTACCCACTGACGAGTCGCAGTGGAGAAAAATCGAAAGAAAGTACGGGAAGGAGTTTGCAGATGACGCAAGGAGCATATGGTTTGGTCTAAGCGCAGATGGCATTAATCCTTTTGGGGAGCAGAGCAGCAACCATAGCACCTGGCCTGTGACTCTATGTTTGTATAACCTTCCTCCTTGGTTGTGCATGAAGCGGAAGTTCATTATGATGCCAGTGCTCATCCAAGGCCCTAAGCAACCCGGCAACGACATTGATGTGTACCTAAGGCCATTAGTTGAAGAACTCTTACAACTGTGGAATGGAACAGGTGCACGTGCGTGGGATGAGCACGTGGGGGAAGAATTTGACCTAAAGGCGTTGCTGTTCGTGACCATCAATGATTGGTCTGCTCTCAGTAACCTTTCAGGACAGACAAACAAGGGATACCGCGCATGCACGCACTGTTTGGACGATACTGACAGTATATATTTGGCTAATAAGAATGTGTACCTGGGACATCGTCGATATTTTCCGAGCAGGCATCCCGTAAGAAATAAAGGCAAGCATTTCAAAGGTGAGGCGGATCACCGGACGAACCCTCGCCACCGTACTGGTGCCGATGTACATGATATGGTCAAGGATTTGAAGGTGGTCTTTGGAAAGGGTCCTGGTGGACAACCTGTTCCGAATGACGCTAACGGACGCGCACCCATGTGGAAGAAGAAATCTATATTTTGGGACCTGCCCTATTGGAAAGACCTCGAGGTCCGCTCCTCAATCGATGTGATGCACGTGACGAAGAATCTTTGTGTGACCCTGCTTGGCTTCTTGGGCGTGTATGGGAAGACAAAAGATACACCTGAGGCACGGGAGGACCAGCAATGTATGCACGGAAAAGACGACATACATCAGGGTCATGCAAGCTACGCTCTTACCAAAGAAGAGAAGGAAATCTTCTTTGAATGCCTGCTCAGTATTAAGGTACCGTCTGGCTTCTCGTCGAGTATAAAGGGAATAATAAACATGGCAGAGAAAAAGTTCCAGAACCTAAAGTCTCATGACTGCCACGTGATTATGACGCAACTGCTTCCGGTTGCATTGAGGGGGCTTCTACCGGAAAACGTTCGATTAGCCATTGTGAAGCTATGTGCATTTCTCAATGCAATCTCTCAGAAGGTAATCGATCCAGAAATCATACCAAGGTTACAGAATGATTTGGTGCAATGTCTTGTCAGTTTCGAGTTGGTGTTCCCACCATCCTTCTTCAACATCATGATGCACGTCCTAGTTCACCTATGCGAAGAGATTAACGTTTTGAGTCCTGTATTTCTACACAATATGTTCCCCTTTGAGAGGTTCATGGGAGTCTTAAAGAAATATGTTCATAACCGTGCTAGGCCAGAAGGAAGCATCTCCAAGGGCCGTAAAAATGAGGAGGTCATTGAGTTTTGTATTGACTTTATTCCTGACCTTAAGCCGATTGGTGTTCCTGAATCGCGGCATAAGGGAAGACTGGATGGAAAAGGCACGCTAGGAGGGGAACAAATAATATGTATGGACGGACATTCTCTCACTGAAGCACACTACACAGTTCTACAGAATTCCGCCTTGGTGGCTCCGTATATGGATGAACACAAGAATTTGCTACACTCCAAACACCCGGAGCGGTCTGATGACTGGATTACATGTGAACAAACCAGGAGTTTCGCCAGCTGGTTGCAAGCACGTACCATGCATGACACCTCTATTGAAGATGACCTGTACTTGCTGTCTCAGTTACCATCTTCGAATATAATGACTTTCAAAGGGTACAACATAAATGGTAATACATTTTACACGATCGCCCAAGATAAGAAGAGCACCAACCAAAACAGTGGTGTCCGCTTTGATGCAGAAACCAAGACGGGAAAGGAAACATATTATGATTATATACAGGACATATGGGAACTTGACTATCGACGTGGTTTGAAGGTCCCTTTGTTTCGGTGCAAATGGGTCAATATGACACGAGGCGGGGTAACGGAAGACCCGCAGTACGGAATGACAACAGTGTATCTCAACAATCTTGCGTATGCAGACGAACCATTCGTCCTAGCCAATGATGCGGCACAGGTTTTTTATGTGAAGGACATGTCTACCAAGCCAAGAAAAAGAAAAGATAAGGAAGCGAATGCATCGTACGATGAGTCAAAGCGGCACATAGTTCTTTCTGGGAAGAGAAACATCGTGGGAGTGGATGACAAGACAGACAAGTCAGAAGATTATGAAAAGTTTGATGAAATTGCTCCATTCACAGTGAATATTGACCCGAGCATCCCGTTAAATGATGAAGATTTTCCATGGCTACGACGCAAAGGGACACACGCGAAGAAAAAGTTTCACACCCAAAGATCTGGGATGTGATCGGCTTAACTATCATCACTTTCTTCTGTGTTTCACACCCAGGAGGGAATCTCTGTAATAGTTAGGGTAGCTAGTTATGTGTTTTGGCATTTGAAACGCGAAGAAATTTTATGTGCAAGCAAATTCTTTAATGCATTTATTGATTTTTTCAGCTAAATGACCCTGAAATTGAAAAGCATTTCAAATGAACTCAGAAAAGGATGAAAGTTGGCATGGTATCATAATTTCACCCACATAGCATGTGCAAAAAAGTAGAGAGGGTTACCGCAAAAACTGGATGCACTTCGTGTACAAAATGGACAATCTGTTTCGAAATATCTGGGTTTCGGACGAAAACTCATCCGTTACAAAGGCATTTCATTTTTAAATAACTTAAGCATTACCAAATTGAATATAATGATAAAATACACTAATATTAAACATAAGACAAAAGAATCACTGGAAAATGTATTTTTAAAGTTAAGTTATTCACAAACTAGTGATTCACACAAATTTCAAATAATTCAAAATTTAAACTATTCAAATTTAAAAACTACCGGCACTAACTGAAAGTTTCTAAAAACTATCAAAAATATTCACAAAGAAACTCTAAATACAGCAAAAAACAACTAAAAATAAATAAAACAAAATAAATAAATCGGAAAAGAAAAAACTAAATGAAAAAAGCCCACCTACCGGGCAACAGCGGCCTGCATACGACTAGAAACCCAACCTGTTGTTGGGCCAGGATGCAGGCCCGCAAGCCCAATAGGCCCCACGGGGCAGAGTAGCAGAGGTAGGCCCAGAAGGCCTGCTTTAGAGAGGAGCTCAAGACAGCAGCGACGGTGGGGCTTATAAGCAGGTGTGAGCGCCCTTCGGCTAGCGAGGTGGGACTAAACTTCTGTGCCCCTCGCCTGGCAGCGCACCCCCTTTAATACCGGGTCGTGGAACCAACCGGTACTAAAGGGGGGTCCTTTAGTACCGGTTGGAGCCAGGAACCGGTACTAAAGGGGGGTGCTTCCCCCCGCTTGGCCTGGCCAAAACAAGCCTTTAGTACCGGTTGGTGGCTCCAACCGGTACTAAAGGTGTCCCCTATATAAGAAACACTTCGAAAATTTTCAGTTTCTCATCTCCCACTTCTCTCTGCCGCCGCCCCGTCGCGCGCCGTCGCCGCCCCCGTCGCGCCGTCCCCGTCGACTCCGCGACGCCCCCGTCCTCGTCGCGTCGTCCCCTTCGACTCCGCGGCACCCCCGTCGCCGTCCCGGTCGCCGATCCCCTCGCTTCGCCGTCGCCGTCGCCTTTGGATCGACCTCGCCTCGCTGTCGCCGTCGCCTCGACCTTGCCCGCGCGCGCTGTGAGCCCCTCCCCCGGCCCCTCTCCTCCCTCCAATCGATCGTAGCGCACA
>NC_041384.1:23257326-23262513 GCF_002162155.2 Triticum dicoccoides
ACACACACACTAGACGCGCACACACACACAATTTTTCTGTTTTTAGCTTTTAGTTTTTTCTGTTTTTCTGTTTTTCATACAAAGTTTTAGATGAATTAATTAATTAGATTAGATTAATGTCAAATAGTATGTAGAAATGTTAGTTATAATATATATAATGTCAAATGTTATAGAAATGTTAGTTATATAGAAATGTTAGAAATTTTGGAAATGTTAGTTTTAGCTAGCTAGATGAATTAGATTAATTTCAAATTGTTAGACGATGATCGATGTTTTTTTAGTTTCTTATATTTTTAGTTATAAAATTTAGAATTTGCATATATGAAATCATCACAATCCATCATTTAAAAAATGTTACTTTACTTTTGCGGCATATAGTATTTTGTTGTCGATGATGCCCGGGCCGCATCCTCGCCGTCGACACGTCCGCGACGACGTCCTGCTTCAGAGGACCCATGTCCGGGACTGGGCTCCGCCGGGCTGGCACTGGGAGGTGCTATCTTCAGGGGCGCGACACTTGATGAGGAACCCGGCCCCGGATCCCGTCGTCGACCCTCATCTCCTTTGGTGGCATTCGCGTGGGCCACTTTCGGTGCGGAGGGAGCCGGTCCCGCCGGAGGTGGTACGTCGCCGTGTCAGGGAGGAGGACGAGCACGTCCATCGCTACATGGCTGCTATGGCGTCAGGTTCTCCAATACCTGGCAGGTTCTTTGGGGAGATCACCCGAGCTATGATCCAGTGATGGTTCCTTCTCTTTGGGTGTCAACCGCCCGCACCTCAGGAACCGCGAGTGGCCTAGATTACTCTGCAGTATTCGATCTTTATTAGCTTGCTAGCTAGCTAGCTAGTGATGTATTCAATATTATATCTATTATTCGAGACGATGTATTCGAGATTATATCTATTATTCGAGATTATACTAAATTGTTTTATATTTCTTTTGGCATAGTTAAATAAAAGCTATGGCGGACAATACCGACAGAGAGAAAGAATAGACCATGTTCGATATCATACGCTGGCCAGATGATGATCAGAATGAAGAAGATTTTGACGGCTCCGAATTTCTAAACAACACCGGAGAGGGTGATATGATATTCGATCGCGACGACCGAGAAGATGAAGTCATGAACTACGACGAAGAACATGTTGATCCTGAAACAACAAACACCGGCGAGGTATATATATTTATATAAGCAGGAATCTGGTGATCATCGCATGTTTTAAATGAGTTGAAGATATATTAACGAATCGATCTTTCTTCTTTCAGCCATCTGGATCGAGCAAATCTTCAGGCAAAAGGACGAAACGAGGCCCGAACAAAAAGTTGAAGGAGGGCGTAAAGTACAATATCGAGGCATTCAAACCTAATGGCGAACCATTAGCGCCTAAGAAGATTGCGGACAAGTTCGTTCGTCAGTGCGGAGTTCTTGTGAAGGACCAACTCCCGATCTCCCTTCAAGAATGGAGAAAGCCAGCAAATCCACGTCCAAATGTTACTTTTGTCGACGAGAATCAAAAAAATCTGCTTTGGGATACTCTCATGGAACATTTCACCCTACCAGATAATTTCACACAAGCAGATGTGCGGAAAGTCAAGGACGCTGCTTTTAGGAAGATGGCGGTTGCATTCAAGAACCACAAGAGAATGATGTGGGAGAAGTACGTCAAGGGAGGAAGGAAGACTCCAGTATTCGAGGGGATACTAGAGAATCAAAGTGCTCATTGGGAGGATTTCGTGAAATTCAAGGATTCGGAATTAGCTAAGGAACGGTCGAGAATAAACAAGAAGAATGCCGAAAAAAGGATAAGTTCCATAAGCTGGGGCCAGGTGGCTACGCGGTGGCAATGCCTAAGTGGGATAAGTCTGAGAAAGAGATGGAGGATGCAGGTGTCACTCCGGTTACTAAGAGCTGGCGCCCTAGGTGCAGGACTTGGTTCTATGCGCATCGGGGGGAGTTGGACCCGAAGACAGGCAATGTTTCGACGAAGGCATGTCTGAACGGAGCCGGCGATGCGCTACTTGTTGCAATAGAAGAGGCTCGATCGGGGGTGTTCCAGCCCAACAGAGAGAACGACGAGCTTACGCGTGCCTTGGGAAATCCTGAACACCCGGGAAGAACACGAGGCAAGGGCGCTCTTCCGTGGTATGAGGGGTTTTCGTACTGGAACACCGACTACAGAACCCGTGCGAGAAAGAATATTGCGGAGGAGAAGAAGAGGAAGATGGAGGAGGAGCAGAGGAAGCGGGACTATGAACGCCTTCAAGGCCTAGAAGCAAGTCAAGCGGAATTGGCAGCTAAATTCCAGCGGCAGCAGGAGCAGATCGACTCACTTAGCCAGCAAAGGGGGTCTCAGCATCTGCAGCAGCTAGCGGATGATCCAGCATTGGATACCACCGCCCCATCCATGCCGAGAAGCAGCGTGGGTTCCACCCCGGGCGACGCAGTAGTGCTGGATAGATACCCCGTGGATGACATCACGGAGAACACTAACTGCGAGCTACACTTCAAAATGAAGAACATATCCATGAAGGTGGCGGACGCCGTTGCTTTTTCAAATTCCCCCGAGGCAACCTTCCATTGCAACCCGATTCAAGCGGGCTATGCTCGTGTCTTGGTTGATGAGGTGGTGGACCCATATTCGGAGCTACAGCTTGACATTCCTGGAGGTGACGACGAGCACACATTGGGAGAGGCCATACATCGTGTCATCCTATGGAGAAAGGATTGCATCATCTTTCGAAGGCCACCGACACCGCGTCACCCGACTCCTCGTCGAAGTCCGCCACCGAGTCAGCAGACTCCCGCTCCTCCAAGTCCACCAACGCGTGAGGCCACTCCTCCTCCTCCAAGTCCGGCAAAGTGTCAGGCCACTCCTCCTCCAAGTCCGACACAGCGTCAGACGTCCACTCCTCCTCCAAGTCCGGCACAACCTCAGGCCACTGCAAGTCCGGCACAACTTCAGGCCACTCCTCCTCGTCCAACTCAGCCCCGTCAGCCGTCTCCGCCGCCTCAGCAGTCGCAGAAGAGACACCCCGCAGCTATGGTGCGTAGCGGTACGAGTCGAGGTCATAGTACAGAAAGTACAGGCAGAGGCAAGCGATATAAATATGGTCCAAACCTCACTACTCCTCTTCCTGTGAGGGCTTACGACAGGACCGAGGAGCAAACCAATGCCATAGTGCAGGCAGAAGTCGACGCCCATTTTGGACCGAAACCGCCACCGCCGCCAAGGGAGAAAGTGCCTGTGGAAGTAGTTGACCACTTCATTCGTATGGCTCAACCACCAGCTCCTAAGCCTGTTGACTCAGACTATGAGCGCCACATCAGGAAGTTACATCGACGACGTCTACAGAAGGAGGCGAGCTCGAGCTCGAGCAAACAACAAGCAGCTGTCAAAAAATGCGGGAAAACCGTTGCCCAGCTGGGAAAACAGGCGGCGCAATCGACCCCCCCCCGCTTGTTGTGCCGCCAACAACACGTGACAGTACGCGCGCCCAATATTATTGTGGCCAAACAGTTTACGTTCCCGAGGTGGGCGATGTGGTAATAACCCAGGAGCATATAATGCAGGCTGAAGAACTCAAGATCAACGTTGGACAACTCCTCGAGATCGAGGACATGCCTGGGATTACAGAGGAGGAAATAAAACGGAAATATGTCCGGGGCCAACCTTTGGTCGAGCCAGAAGATGTCAACAAGCTCCCAACGAGAATGTATGAATTGCATCAATGGTACATGGACATTACCAAGAGATCCAATCGAGAGTCCCTCATGGTGAATGTCAAGAAGGATGATTACTACCATGAGAAAGCTGTGGCCGTTGAGTATCCTGAACTGTTTCAGTTATACAATCAAGACGCACTCGACAAATCTATCGTCAGTTGCTATTGTCTGTAAGTGATTTCTTTCTGTAATTTAAGTCTCAAGCTAGCTGTAGTGATCCTTTTGATCAATCATTACCTGTAATTATCCTCACTATATTCTTTTCTGTGGTATTATGCAGGATGAAGATGTATGAAATGAGAAAAGGTGGACGCTATGGCATTGGGTTCATTGACCCAAACACCGTTAATGAATACACATGGAAAATGAACAAGCATCAAGAAAAAGAGCTAGAGGACAGCATGCTAGAGTTCTTGAAGCGCCTCAAATACAATGAAGATATACTACTTCCTTACAACTTCTAGTGAGTCACACTTTCTTGTACTACAAATTCTCTGTTTTTGCCTACTAGCTAGCTACATATTTTTGCTTACATATGCCCGCTTAATTAAGACATGCAAACGTGTGTGCATGCAGATTTTACTGGATCTTGTGTATCATTAAAGTTGACGCCGGAACAGTTGAAATACTGGACTCGCTACTCAAAGCAAATAGTGACTATAACATCTTGTTTGGGATAGTCAACAGGTAATTTCAATTATTATTAACTATATATCTCGGCCTATTTAGTTCATCATTAATTTCATGATATGAACTATTTAATAACCCCTTTATTCATTTTCTTTGTCGACGGGCAGGGCTTGGGCAAGGTTCATCAGCGTCACGGAAGGCGAATGGAAACCAAAGCTGAAATGGTTTCGATCCAAGGTAAGTAATTAAGTAGTACTAGCTAGCTAGCTAGCTGCCATCTCTTTAATTATCATGCTTGATTAATTATTATCTGATCAAATTAAATTCCATTCTCGTAATAAAAGCCCTGAAGCAGGCGCAGGGGACTGATCTGTGTGCATTCTGCGTTTGCGAGAACATTCGCATGATGGCGTCCGAAAGGAGCAGATCTCAAAGACAGGAATGGGTACGCTTGTCAAAACACTATTCATAATTTTTACACCATTATCGATATCTAGTCACACAACTAATACACATGCATATTGATCTCCTTTTTAACAGTTCAAAGAGGTGCGGGACAAGCTCCTACCAACGGAGCGCGTAGAAGCACTTCAAGAGGAAATAGCGGGATTTTTGCTCGACCAGGTCATAAATCCGAAGGGAGAATACTATTACCCGCTACCGCCCCCATGAACCACTTCCAATTGTCATCGTGCTCCGAAGGCACCAATTAGGCTAATGCCACTGGCTCCGAAGGCAACATGCATATGTAGGAGAAATTGTATATAGCTATACATGTGTGTATGTGTAAATTAATATGGTGGTTTGTGAGACATTGATGATATATATATAT
>NC_041384.1:23262914-23266181 GCF_002162155.2 Triticum dicoccoides
TGTGTAGTACCGTAAAATACCAGCAAATGAAAAAGAATTAAAATGGAAAACACAAAATTAAATAAAAAGAAATCATAAAACCAAAAACCCCACAACCATTTAGTATCGGTTGGTGTTACCAACCGGTACTAAAGGGCTCCCGGCCCTCGGAGCTGGCTCGTGCCACATGGATCCCCTTTAGCACCGGTTCATGCTGAACCGGTACTAAAGGGGGTGGGGGCTTTAGTGCCGAAACTTCAGTGCCGGTTCCATAACCGGCACTAAAGGCCCTTACGAACCGGTGCTAATGGTCCGTTTTCTACTAGTGTAAATGTCCCATTTGAACCGGGACTAATGCCTTTAGCCGCTCGAGCCAGGACTAATGCTCACATTAGTCCCGGTTCGTAATGCAACCGGGACTAATGTGTATATTGAGCTGTGACCAAAGCCCTGTTTTCTACTAGTGACTCCCAAGGTACATGCCAAGAAAATTTTATTATTGCATCAAGTGGAGTGTGGGTGTCGGCAACCATGGGTTAGGGCTGCAGCTCCTTAGCAACAACGACAACTCAAATCATTGCGGAAGAGGGGTGGGTGGCGGCGTGAGTGAGCTTGGGTTTGAGGGGGTCACCAACCGGCTTTTGTCATTGTGGGAGGCCTATCGAGCGGTAAACCATGAATGTAGGGGAGGTTGTGAGTTGTGTTTCTCAGCAATGAGTGGATTGGGTTTGGGTGGGGTCGGATTGTTAGGTCCGGCATGGTTGACATGTTTGCACAACCTCATTTCCGCCCCACATATGAGTTGGGTTTAGGGTAGTTTGGGTCATCCGAACGAATGGGGATGGTTTGAGGAGGCCCATTGGATCAATGTTTTTTGTTTCAACAATGTCCAAAATATGGAGGAGGTTTGAGGAGTCTCCTTGGAGATGCTCTAAACCCTTCAAAGCAATGCCTTGCAAAGAGATAGAGAGATTTGAAGGATATTTACTAATAATTAACAAAAAATTCTAACTAGGGCACATGTTCTATGAAAATATCAAAATAATCGGCCTCTCAAATCATTATTATCCGAATTATGATACATTTTTCATTGCGTCTGCTTCAACAAGTGCTTTAAAATTATTTCCTACTTGAACAAATTTTATGTCATCAGCTACCAAAATATAGTATGCTATTTATTAGGCTTGTAATAAAGGGCTTGTAGTTAACAACCACCAGCTTAGTAGCAAACGTTTGCTAGACACAAACATATCCGCCATTATGCATTCGAGTGGTATGCAAGTGCATATTAGGAGTATTGATTTCCTATAAGGAAGTAAGCGTTGTATCAAACCACACGAGATATTGTGTGCAAGTTTCAAAGTTGTGCAACTGAATTTCTTGTAACTTGTCAACAATAACCTAAGACTTTCTCCGTCCGGAATTACTTGTTCGCTCAAACAGATTTATATAGATGTATTTTAGTGCTAGATACATCCTTTTGAGCGACAAGTAACTCTGTAGTTCCGGACGTTGCAAAAAAAAAATAGTGGTCAAAATATATCAACGTGGATTTTGTTTTGAAAGTCTTCTTGAGATAACATTATGATGAGAACTAATCTGCAGTCGTTAAACCATTTGAAAGGCATGATTTAGTACTACAAAGAGATTAAGAGTGAATCTCGGTGTTAAGAGTGAACCTTTTGGGGGCGTCGCCGTGGAGCTTAGGTATCCTTCTGTTACGTCTCTTTGGCATCGGTAGGCCAGCTCGGATCCTTTCTCGATGCCCCCTCGGCTCTGGCAGGAGGGGTCCCTGGAAGCTTCTTATCATTTACATGTGACATCGGCGACATCTCTCTCGGTGTCTGCAGGCTGGATCTGCGCTCCACGGCCCAGAGTGAGAGGACAGGGAGTCCTCTCTGGCCGGCGACAACTTGGTGTGTGTTCCATTGAAGTCCGGTGGTCTCTCTTGGAGGCATGAGGTTCTCTTCCTGTTAGTAGCCTCGGTTGATTCGTATTAGGATGTGGGCATTCTTGTAATCGTGTGTTTGTTTTATCTTTGATATGGTTAGTAGGAGTATTTTTCTCACCATCATGTATCAGTTCGGCCATGTTGCTTTTATATATAAAGTGGGGTGAAAGCTTTTTTCGATATTGTGTTTTTGTCTCAAATAAATCACATACTAATATGGTGACTGTAAGTCGAAGGAGTGTGACAAATAATTAATCAAAAATTCTAACAAGAGCATGTGTAGTCCAAAAGCTCTGAAAGTATTACTATGTGTTCACCATCGTGTCTATTCAAAAAGATATCTTACTTCAACGTGTTATATCGTCACCAACTACCAAATTATAACATGCCAGTTATCAGGTTTACACTTCACAGCCATCATGTTAGTAGTAAACAATCACTAGGTATATCCCTCGTTGCGCACTGGAGTGTATGTATCGATTAGTTTTCAAGAACTTAGAGATGGTACCAGACCATCGATGTGTGGGAGGATGTTCAGACATCCATGCAACACGCCAACTGTAACCTAATAAAGTCATCAAAATATATCAATATTGGATCTAGTTTTGTACGTTTAATGCAGCAAATCCTACTATGAAAACCAATTTTCAGTCTTTAAACGGATTGAGAGAAACGTGTTTACTAGAAATTTTAAAATGAGACAGTCCCGGCGTGGCCATCTTCTGGATTGACTTACGTATAGTGTGAGACGAGAGCGTTCATGGATTGTTCAACGAAGAACTAAACTGTGTGAGTACATGTCATTACTGTTCGCCACATCGGTCACTGATTAATTGCCATGTAACTCTAACAGCCTACAGGCTCCGCCTCCGCTTGGGAAGATGGCGTTTCTGACGTCCCTATCCTCTCCCTCTCCCCACGCCGACCATGGCCGCCGATCTGCGGTGCCGACGACGTGCGCGGTCGCCGACGCACCGGGGTCGGTGGTGGTGGGGCACGTTCGTGTACCGCTGGGCTCGTCCCGTGTACCGCAGCGGACGTCCGACCCAGGGGTTCTCGGGCCCGCACCCGACACGCGTGCCATGGCGGGGCAAGAAGGTGGGGCTAGCCCGTGGCAGGTGGGGCCGCCGGCTACAGGCCATGCGGCTAGGATTGCGGAGGAGATAAGTTACACACAGACCCATTCAATTCCAGATCTCGATCTCCTTCTCCACCACTTCTGGGAGGCGCCTAGGGTTTCGCCGCCTAGGGTTTCCCCGTCGTTTGGCTGGTGGGAGGGGAAGGCGGGAGGAGACCACAGATCCTTTGCGCAGGTCGCTGCAGATCCACCGGGCGCG
>NC_041384.1:23266346-23272183 GCF_002162155.2 Triticum dicoccoides
CCAACATGGATCAAGGGCGGGTGCTGCCAGATCGAGCAAGGTGGGAGGCGGCGGCCATGGAAACGCAGAGCAATGGCCGTCGCACCGAGAGGTGGGGCGACAGCAACAATCAAGGCAAGGCGGCTACGGGGGACAATCAGCACCCTCAACAAGATCTGCATCCTCAACAAGATCTGCGCCCCCAACTCGACGCGCGTCCTCAACAAGATCGACGTCATCCAACTCCGGGAAGAAGGAATGCCACCCCACTAGTGGGTGGTGCTGAGGTTTGCGTCACTTGCAAAGATCCTGGACATGTCCCCATGTGCTGTCCTAGGGCAGTTTGCGGTAGATGTGGTTTAAATGGTCATCTGGTGCCTATTTGCAATACTGTTCTTCCTTGGGAATGTGTAGCTCATATGTGTGGCTTTCAAGCTAAGGGGAATGGTTTCTTCTATACACATGACGCTAGTACACCCAAGCAAAATACTGATAGGAACAGATATATTGTCATCTCTGTGATAGAAGGGCAAGCTAGTGGCAGGCAGTTGGAGGAGTTCTTTAATGCATACATTAACACAAATTGGAAGTGTTCCGCTAGGTCGATTGGGCTGAATACATTTGTGATGAGATTTCCTTCACCTAGGGATGTTGACAAGGCTTCTTTTGCTGAAACTATGAATATTAAGAGCTGTGGTGCTGTGGTGAGTCTCAAAAAATGGTCTGAATCTGTGGGTGCTAAGGGTGTACTTAACATTGCTTGGGTCAATGTTAGCAACATTCCTTTGGATAAAAGATGTGAAAAAAATATTGCTTATGTTGGATCTCTGGTGGGTGTAACTCTTGACATCGACAAATCCACTGTCAACAGACCCGAGTCGGTCAGGATTAAGCTGGGTTGTAGAGATGCTGAGAACATCCCAGCTAAGGCAGAAGGGGTGTTGGGAGATCATTTTTATGATTTCTTCTACTCAGTGGATAAAATTCTAGTTAAAAATAATCCTAAAGAACCTGTGACAATTACCCAGAATGCAGACAAGGGGGTATCACCCAAGAGAGCTAGAATTACAGAAAATGTGCACAATGGTGACCAGGGGGGCTCTTCCTCCACTTTGGGGAACTTCTCTGCTCCACCCAATTCTGTTGGGAGGGGAGTGTGCATGCTAGCTTTAACAGAAAATCTGGAAGAGGGGAATGATGATGGAAAAAATCAAAAAGAAAATGAGGAGAATTTCTCTGAGGAGGAAAGTGAGGAGATTGATAATGAGCTTCTCATTGACTCTATTGCTGCAGAAAACAGAGAAAAACAATTGGAGGGAGGAATATCTCTAGAAACTATATCATATGATAATATTGTGGTCAACGCTATGCAGATCATACCCAGTGTTCCACTTGTCAGAGAAAAAACATCTTATCTGGATGATGTGTTGGGGCGACCTTATGTCACTGAGCTGGAACCTGATGATATCTCATGCCAGCAAGTGCCATCGGTTTATTCTGTGCAATCTCCTGACACTTCTGAGGAAGAGAACGTGGAGGTGATCCCTACTCCACCTATGGTGGAGGAAATGCAGGTCAGGATGAGCCAGAGAACTGCCGGGGATAACATGGAACATATGGGGGTCCGAGCTGAAAAATTGACCAAGAAGAGAAATCTTCAAGGTAATGAAACATTTCCTAATTCCAACTCGTTTGAGATTTTGTCCAATTTAGAAATTGTTGATACTGCTTCAATAATGGGGGTAGATATCCCTGACAACAACTTTACTGTTATTGATGTGATTAGAGAACTGGAAAAATCCAGAGCCAATATAGCTGAGAAATCTGAAAATATTGAGAAACAAAAAGATAATATGATGTTTATTACCAATGCTGCTGGGGACAAATCCCCACTAAATACTGATTGGATAAGGGATGGTGAGGTGGATGAAGAGGAGTTTACTATTGTTAGATCTAGAAAGAAGGATAAGAGGAAGGTTAATGTGGTAATTTCCAAACCTGCGACTAGAAGTCAGAAAAACAAAGTGTCTTTTGATGCTGGTTCGACCATGCTTCCTGGTAAACCTAGCAACAAAAGACAATCCCCCAAATGTAAGAAAAAATGATTAGCCTCTTCTGGAACTGTAGGGGAGTGGGAAAGAGGGGCATGGCTACTTGCTTATCTGATCTAATTAGAGATTATTGTCTAGACTTTGTTGGTATTCAGGAAACAATGAAGAAGGATTTTTCCTCCAAATTCTTGAGAAAAATTGATCCAGGGCAGTATTTTGATTGGAGGTGGATCCCTTCAATAGGCAAATCTGGGGGAATTCTTTGTGGTACTAAGGATGATACTTTTGAGGTTAGATCCTGTGTGACAGGTAAATACATCATGAAGCTTGACTTGTGGGATAAGAGGAAAAAAATGCTATACTGTATTATGGTTGTGTATGGTTCGGCTCACGAAGAGTATAAAATGGAATTTTTGACAGAGATGTCTAATATGTGTGGCACCACTACTTGCCCTTACATTGTGGGGGATTGCCTCAATATTCTTAGATATGCTAAGGAGAAAAATAAGAAAACCAGAATGAGTCATGCTACTGATCTCTTCAACTCTATCATTAATACATTCGGTCTAAGGGAAATTGACATGAATGGTGGTATATACACTTGGTCTAATAATCAACAAATGCCTACCCTTGAAAAATTGGACCGTATACTTATGTCCAGTTCTTGGGAAAGGCAATTTCCTTTGACCTTTGTCAGGAAACTAACTAGAGAGATTTTAGATCATAGTCCTTTAATCTTGAATACTAAAGATTTTATCCCTAATACAGGGCATAAGAGAGATTTCAGATTTGATCTTAATTGGCTCAAAAACCCTGAGTTTATACCCTTAGTTGCTAAGGTGTGGGTGAAACCTGTGAATGCAAAAGATCTCATTGATGTCTTAAATATCAAAATGAAGAGATTCAAAATATATTTCAAAGGTTGGGGATCTAAATTGTTTGGGAAATCTAGAAAGAAAAGGAGAGAGCTTAGAGAGGAACTTGAACATCTAGAAAAACTAGAAGAGACTGATGTGCTTTCCCCTGAGTTATACTGTAAAAAGGTTGAGATTTTGGTAGAATTACATAATCTGCTAGTGGAAGAGGAGATTGCATGGATGCAAAAGTCCCATGAAAATTGGTTGCTGAAAGGGGATAGTAATACTGACTACTTTCACAGAATAGTGAACGGTAGAAGGAGGAGGAATACTATTTTCTCACTTAGCTGTGGAGATGAGATGATAGAGGGAACAAAAAATCTGTTAAAACATGCAATTGAGTTCTATAAAGAACTTTTTGGACCTGCAGCTGGAAATCTATGCAAATTGAGGGGTGATATGTGGGAGTCAAATGAGAAGTTGACAGATATTGACAACTTCATTCTTACTAGGCCCTTTTCTGAAACAGAAATAAAAAATGCTCTCTTCTCTATGAAACCAAATAAAGCTCCAGGTCCAGATAATATCCCCATTGAATTTTTCCAACATTGCTGGGAGATAGTAAAAAACGAGGTGATGCTCCTGTTTGAGTGGTTTCATGACAATAAGCTAGATGTGCATCGCTTGAATTATGGAATCATCACGCTACTACCTAAAGTTGCTGGTGCTAATAAAATTCAGCAGTTTCGCCCCATATGCTTGCTGAGATGCATTTATAAACTAATCACTAAGACGCTTACTATTAGACTAGAACCTTATGTGGATATCCTCTTTAGTAGACACCAAAATGCTTTTATTAAGAACAGAGATATTATGGATGGAATCATGTCTTTACATGAAATTCTCCACCATACTTATAGTAAGAAAAAATCTGGGATCGTGTTGAAACTAGACTTCGAGAAAGCTTACGACAAAGTTAACTGGGATTTCCTGTTAAACTGTCATAAGATAAGGGAGTTTCATCCACAATGGATTGAATGGGTAAGGAAAATTCTGGTAGGAGGCACAGTCAGTGTGAAGTTGAATGACGAGGTGGGGCCCTATTTTCAAAGTTCGAAAGGGGTGTGCCAGGGAGACCCATTCTCACCTTTCCTCTTTAATTTAGCCGCTGATTGCTTGACCAAAATGGTGATTAAAGCTCAGTAGAATGGCTTGTTCAAAGGGTTAGCGTATGATTTGATCCCCAATGGGGTGGCTATCTTGCAGTATGCAGATGACACGATCCTGTGCTTCGAAGATAATCTTAGAAATGCTCTTAATATTAAGCTGCTGTTATATCTCTTTGAAGTCATGTCTGGGCTGAAGATCAATTTTCTAAAGAGTGAAATCTTTTCGATACGTGCTGATGATACTACTATGCAAAAATATGCTAAGATATTTAATTGCCAGATAGGTAATTTTCCTATCAAATACCTAGGCATGCCTGTGAGCTATGCTGGTTTGAAATGTAGTGATTGGGCCTTTGTAGATGACAAATTCATTGATCATTGTGAAAATTGGATTAGTGAAGCTCTCTCCATGGGGGGGAGGCTGATTAAAGTGAACGCGGTACTATCGCATATTCCTACCTTTTACATGTCTATGTTTCTGCTGAACAAGACTACCTTGGAAAAGTGGGACAAACCCCGAAGAAAATTTTTCTGGCATAGAAAAGGAAAAAAGAAAGGTTACCTGTTGGGGAACGTAGCAGAAATTCAAAATTTTCCTACGTGTCACCAAGATCTATCTATGGAGAGACCATCAACGAGTAGAAAGAGAGTGCATCTACATACCCTTGTAGATCGCTAAGCGGAAGCGTTCAAGTGAACGGGGTTGATGGAGTCGTACTCGTCATGATTCAAATCACCGATGATCCTAGTGCCGAACGGACGGCACCTCCGCGTTCAACACATGTACAGCCCGGTGACGTCTCCCACGCCTTGATCCAGCAAGGAGAGAGGGAGAGGTTGAGGAAGACTCCATCCAACAGCAGCACAACGGCGTGGTGGTGGTGGAGGAGCGTGGCAATCCAGCAGGGCTTCGCCAAGCACCATGGGAGAGGAGGAGTAGGGAGAGAGGTAGGGCTGTGCCAGAACTTCGTGTATAGCTCCCATGCGCCTCCCCACTATATATAGGGGTGGAGGGGCTGGTTTCTTGCCCTCCAAGTCCATTGGGGCGTTGGCCAAGGTGGGAGGAAAGAAATCTCATTATTTCCTTCCCCACCGATTGTTATCCCCCCTTTTTAGGGATCTTGATCTTATCCCTTCGGGATATGATCTTATTCCTTCTAAGGGGGGATCTTGGTGCGCCTTGACCAGGGGTGTGGGGCCTTGCCCCCACTACCCACGTCCATGTGGGTCTCCCCATGCAGGTGGGCCCCACTCCGGAACCTTCTAGAACCTTCCCGGTACAATACCGAAAAATCCTGAACATTTTCCGGTGGCCAAAATAGGACTTCCCATATATAAATATTTACCTCCGGACCATTCCGGAACTCCTCGTGACGTCCGGGATCTCATTCGGGACTCCGAACAACATTCGGTAACCACATACAAACTTCCTTTATAACCCTAGCGTCATCGAACCTTAAGTGTGTAGACCCTACGGGTTCGGGAGACATGTAGACATGACCGAGACGTTCTCCGGTCAATAACCAACAGCGGGATCTGGATACCCATGATGGCTCCCACATGTTCCACGATGATCTCATCGGATGAACCACGATGTCAAGGACTTAATCAATCCCGTATTCAATTCCCTTTGTCTATCGGTATGTTACTTGCCCGAGATTCGATCGTCGGTATCCAATACCTTGTTCAATCTCGTTACCGGCAAGTCACTTTACTCGTTCCGTAACACATCATCCCGTGATCAACTCCTTGGTCACATTGCGCATATGATGATGTCCTAC
>NC_041384.1:23272365-23308397 GCF_002162155.2 Triticum dicoccoides
ACCCAAAGCACTCCTACGGTATCCAGGAGTTACACGCTCTCATGGTCGAAGGAAGAGATACTTGACATTGGCAAAGCTCTAGCAAATGAACTACACGATCTTTTGTGCTAGTCTTAGGATTGGGTCTTGTCCATCACATCATTCTCCTAATGACGTGATCCCGTTATCAACGACATCCAATGTCCATAGCCAGGAAACCATGACTATCTGTTGATCACAACGAGCTAGTCAACTAGAGGCTCACTAGGGACATATTGTGGTCTATGTATTCACACGTGTATTACGATTTCCGGATAATACAGTTATAGCATGAATAAAAGACAATTATCATGAACAAGGAAATATAATAATAATACTTTTATTATTGCCTCTAGGGCATATTTCCAACAGTCTCCCACTTGCACTAGAGTCAATAATCTAGTTCACATCGCCATGTGATTAACACTCACAGGTCACATCGCCATGTGACTAATACCCAAGAGTTTACTAGAGTCAGTAGTCTAGTTCACATCACTATGTGATTAACACTCAATGAGTTTTCTGTTTGATCATGTTGCTTGTGAGAGAGGTTTTAGTCAACGGGTCTGAACCTTTCAGATCCGTGTGTGCTTTACAAATCTCTATGTCATCTCCTAGATGCAGCTACCACGCTCTATTTGGAGCTATTCCAAACAACTGTTCTACTTGGAGCTATTCTAAATTATTGCTCCATTATATGTATCCGGTCTCTCTACTCAGAGCTATCCGGATAGGTGTCAAGCTTGCATCGTCGTAACCTTTACGACGAACTCTTTTACCACCTCCATAATCGAGAAAATTCCTTAGTCCACTAGTTACTAAGGATAACTTTGACTGCTGTCCTGTAAGCCATTCTTGGATCACTCTTGTACCCCTTGACTGACTCATGGCAAGGCACACTTCAGGTGCGGTACACAGCATAGCATACTGAAGAGCCTACGTCTTAAGCATAGGGGACGACCTTCGTCCTTTCTCTCTATTCTGCCGTGGTCGAGCTTTAAGTCTTAACTTCGTACCTTACAACTCAGGCAAGAACTCCTTCTTTGACTGGTCCATCTTGAACACCTTCAAGATCATGTCAAGGTATGTGCTCATTTGAAAGTATTATTAAGCCTTTTGATCTATCCTTATAGATCTTGATGCTCAATGTTCAAGTAGCTTAATCCAGGCTTTCCATTGAAAAACACTTTCAAAATAACCCTATATGCTTTCCAGAAATTCTACGTCATTTCTGATCAACAATATGTCAACAACATATACTCATCAGAAATTCTATAGTGCTCCCACTCACTTCTTTGGAAATACAAGTTTCTCATAAACTTTGTACAAACCCAAAATTTTTGATCATCATCAAAGCATACATTCCAACTCCGAGATGCTCACTCCAGTCCTTAGAAGGATTGCTGGAGCTTTGCATACTTATTAGCATCTTTCGGGATTGACAAAACCTTCCGGTTGTATCACATACAACCTTTCCTCATTAAAATCGTCGAGGAAACAATGTTTTGACATCCTATCTGCAAGATTTCATAAATAATGCAGTAATCGCTAATATAATTCCAACAGACTCTTAACATCGCTACGAGTGAGAAAATCTCATCGTAGTCAACTCCTTGAACTTGTCGGAAAACATCTTAACGACAAGTCGAGCTTTCTTAATGGTGACATTTACCATCATTGTCCGTCTTCCTTTTGAAATCCATCTGTACTCATTTGCCTTACGACCATCGAGCCGTTCTGCCAAAGTCTACACTTTGTTTTCATACATGGATCCTCTCTCGGATTTTATGGCCTCAAGCCATTTATCGGAATCCGGGCCCACCATCGCTTCTCCATAGCTCGTAGGTTCATTGTTGTCTAGCAACATGACCTTCAAGACAGGATTACGTACCACTCTGAAGTAGTACGCATCCTTGTCATCCTACGAGGTTTGGGAGTGACTTGATCCGAAGTTTCATGATCAATATCATAAGCTTCCACTTCAATTGGTGTAGGTGCCACAGGAACAACTCCCTGTGCCCTGTCACACACTAGTTGAAGAGAAGGTTCAATAACCTCATCAAGTCTCCACCATCCTCCCACTCAATTCTTTCGAGAGAAACTTTTCCTCGAGAAAGGACCCGATTCTAGAAACAATCCATATTGCTTTCGGATCTGAATTAGGAGGTATACCCAACTGTTTTGGGTTTCCTATGAAGATGCATTTTATCCGCTTTGGGTTCGAGCTTATCAACCTGAAACTTTTTCATATAAGCGTCGCAGCCCCAAACTTTTAAGAAACGACAACTTAGGTTTCTCTAAACCATAATTCATACGGTGTCATCTCATCGGAATTACGTGGTGCCCTATTTAAAGTGAATGTGGTTGTCTCTAATGCCTAACCCATGAACGATAGTGGTAATTCGATAAGAGACATCATGGTACGCACCATATCCAATAGGGTGCAACTATGATGTTCGGACACACCATCACATTATGGTATTCCAGGCGGTATTAATTGCGAAACAATTTCCACAATGTCTTAATTGTGTGCCAAAACTCGTAACTCAGATATTCATCTCTATGATCATATCATAGACATTTTATCCTCTTGTCACAATGATCTGCTACTTCACTCTGAAATTACTTGAACCATTCAATAATTCAGACTTGTGTTTCATCAAGTAAATATACTCAACATTTACTCAAATCATCTGTGAAGTAAGAACATAATGATATTCACTGCATGCCTCAGCACTCATTCGACTGCACACATCAAAATGTGTTACTTCCAACAAGTTGCTATCTTGTTCCATCTTACTGAAAATGAGGCTTTTCAGTCATCTTGCCCATGTGGTATGATTTGCATATCTCAAGTGATTCAAAATCAAGTGAGTCCGAACGATCCATTTGCATGGAGTTTCTTCATGCATATACACCAATAGACATGGTTCGCATGTCTCAAACTTTTCAAAAACGAGTGAGTCCAAAGATCCATCAACATGGAGCTTCTTCATGCGTTTTATACCATTATGACTTACATGGCAGTGCCACAAGTAAGTGGTACTATCATTACTATCTTATATCTTTTGGTATGAAAATGTGCATCACTACGACCGAGATTCAATAAACCATTCCTTTAGGTGCAAGACCATTGAAGGTATTATTCAAAAATAGAGTAACCATTATTCTCCTTAAATGAATAACCATATTGCGATAGACATAATCCAATCATGTCTATGCTCAACGCAAACACCAATCTCGGTGGTAGAGGGAGCGTGCGATGCTTGATCATATCAACCTTGGAAACACTTCCAACATATATCGTCAGCTCACCTTTAGCTAGTCTCCGTTTATTCCGTAGCTTTTATTTCGAGTTACTAACACTTAGCAACCGAACCGGTATCCAATACCCTGGTGCTACTAGGAGTACTAGTAAAGTACACATTAACATAATGTATATCCAATATACTTCTATCGACCTTGCCAGCCTTCTCATCTACCAAGTATCTAGGGTAATGCTACTCCAGTGGTTGTTCCCCTTATTACAGAAGCACTTAGTCTCGGGTTTGGGTTCAACCTTGGGTTTCTTCACTAGAGCAGCAGCTGAATTGCCGTTTCATGAAGTATCCCTTTGTTCCCTTGCCCTTCTTGAAACTAGTGGTTTCACCAACCATCAACAATTGATGCTCCTTCTTGATTTCTACTTTCGCGGTGTCAAACATCATGAATATTTCAAGGATCATCATATCTATCCCTGATATGTTATAGTTAATCACGAAGCTCTAGCAGCTTGGTGGCAATGACTTTGGGGAAACATCACTATCTCATCTGGAGGATCAACTCCCACTCGATTCAAGTGATTGTTGTGCTCAGACAATCTGAGCACAAGCTCAACGATTGAGCTTTTCTCCCTTAGTTTGCAGGCTAAGAAAATCGTCGGAGGTCTTATACCTCTTGACGTGGGCACGAGCCTGAAATCCCAATTTCAGCCCTCTAAACATCTCATATGTTCCGCGACGTTTTGAAAACGTCTTTGGTGCCTCTACTTAAACCATTTAACTGAACTATCACGTAGTTATCAAAACGTGTATGTTCGATGTTCGAAACATCCACAAACGACGTTTGGGGTTCAGCACACTGAGCAATGAATTAAGGACATAAGCTTTCTACTGTTCGCATAATTGCTACTATCAACTTTCAACTATATTTTCTCTAGGAACATATCTAAAACAGTAGAACTAAAGCGCGAGCTACGACATAATTTGCAAAAGGTCTTTTGACTATGTTCAGGATAATTAAGTTCATCTTATGAACTCCCACTCAGATAGACATCCCTCTAGTCATCTAAGTGATTACATGATCCGAGTCAACTAGGCCGTGTCCGATCATCACGTGAGACAGACTAGTCATCATCGGTGAACATCTTCATGTTGATCGTATCTACCATACGACTCATGCTCGACCTTTCGGTCTCCGTGTTCCGAGGCCATGTCTGCACATGCTAGGCTCGTCAAGTTAACCCTAAGTGTTTTCGCTGTGTAAAACTGTCTTACACCCGTTGTATGTGAACGTAAGAATCCATCACACCCGATCATCACGTGGTGCTTAGAAGCGACGAACTGTAGCAACGGTGCACAGTTAGGGGAGAACACTTCTTGAAATTTTGTAAGGGATCATCTTATTTACTACCGTCGTCCTAAGCAAACAAGATGCATAAACATGATAAACATCACATGCAATCAAATAGTGACATGATATGGCCAATATCATTTTGCTCCTTTTGATCTTCATCTTCGGGGCTCCATGATCATCATCGTCACCGGCACGACACCATGATCTCCATCATCATGATCTCCATCATCGTGTCTTCATGAAGTTGTCACGCCAACGACTACTCCTACTTCTATGACTAACGCGTTTAGCAATAAAGTAAAGTAGTTTACATGGCGTTCTTCAATGACACGCAGGTCATACAATAAATAAAGACAACTCCTATGGCTCCTGCCGGTTGTCATACTCATCGACATGCAAGTCGTGAATCCTATTACAAGAACATGATCAATCTCATACATCACATATCATTCATCACATTCTTCTTGGCCATATCACATCACATAGCATACCCTGCAAAAACAAGTTAGACGTCCTCTAATTGTTGTTGCATGTTTTACGTGGCTGCTATGGGTTTCTAGAAAGAACGTTTCTTACCTACGCAAGACCACAATGTGATATGCCAATTGCTATTTACCCTTCATAAGGACCCTTTTCATCGAATCCGTTCCGACTAAAGTGGGAGAGACTGGCACCCGCTAGCCACCTTATGCACCAAGTGCATGTCAATCGGTGGAACCTGTCTCACGTAAGAGTACGTGTAAGGTCGGTCCGGGCCGCTTCATGCCACAATACCGTCGAAACAAGATTGGACTAGTAACGGTAAGCATATTGAACAACATCAACGCCCACAACTATTTTGTGTTCTACTCGTGCAAAGAATCTACGCAATAGACCTAGCTCATGATGCCACTGTTGGGGAACGTAGCAGAAATTCAAAATTTTCCTACGTGTCACCAAGATCTATCTATGGAGAGACCAGCAACAAGTAGAAAGAGAGTGCATCTACATACCCTTGTAGATCGCTAAGCGGAAGCGTTCAAGTGAACGGGGTTGATGGAGTCGTACTCGTCGTGATTCAAATCACCGATGATCCTAGTGCCGAACGGACGACACCTCCGCGTTCAACACACGTACAGCCCGGTGACGTCTCCCACGCCTTGATCCAGCAAGGAGAGAGGGAGAGGTTGAGGAAGACTCCATCCAACAGCAGCACAACGGCGTGGTGGTGGTGGAGGAGCGTGGCAATCCAGCAGGGCTTCGCCAAGCACCATGGGAGAGGAGGAGTAGGGAGAGAGGTAGGGCTGTGCCAGAACTTCGTGTATAGCTCCCATGCGCCTCTCCACTATATATAGGGGTGGAGGGGCTGGTTTCTTGCCCTCCAAGTCCATTGGGGCGTTGTCCAAGGTGGGAGGAAAGAAATCTCATTATTTCCTTCCCCACCGATTGTTATCCCCCCTTTTTAGGGATCTTGATCTTATCCCTTCGGGATATGATCTTATTCCTTCTAAGGGGGGATCTTGGTGCGCCTTGACCAGGGGTGTGGGGCCTTTCCCCCACTACCCACGTCCATGTGGGTCCCCCCATGCAGGTGGGCCCCACTCCGGAACCTTCTAGAACCTTCCCGGTACAATACCGAAAAATCCCGAACATTTTCCGGTGGCCAAAATAGGACTTCCCATATATAAATCTTTACCTCCGGACCATTCCGGAACTCCTCGTGACGTCCGGGATCTCATCCGGGACTCCGAACAACATTCGGTAACCACATACAAACTTCCTTTATAACCCTAGCGTCATCGAACCTTAAGTGTGTAGACCCTACGGGTTCGGGAGACATGTAGACATGACCGAGACGTTCTCCGGTCAATAACCAACAGCGGGATCTGGATACCCATGATGGCTCCCACATGTGCCACGATGATCTCATCGGATGAACCACGATGTCAAGGACTTAATCAATCCCGTATTCAATTCCCTTTGTCTATCGGTATGTTACTTGCCCGAGATTCGATCATCGGTATCCAATACCTTGTTCAATCTCGTTACCGGCAAGTCACTTTACTCGTTCCGTAACACATCATCCCGTGATCAACTCCTTGGTCACATTGCGCATATGATGATGTCCTACCGAGTGGGCCCAGAGATACCTCTCCGTTTACACGGAGTGACAAATCCCAGTCTCGATCCGCATAAAACAATAGATACTTTCGGAGATACCTGTAGTGCACCTTTATAGTCACCCAGTTACGTTGTGACGTTTGATAAACCCAAAGCACTCCTACGGTATCCAGGAGTTACACGCTCTCATGGTCGAAGGAAGAGATACTTGACATTGGCAAAGCTCTAGCAAATGAACTACACGATCTTTTGTGCTAGTCTTAGGATTGGGTCTTGTCCATCACATCATTCTCCTAATGACGTGATCCCGTTATCAACGACATCCAATGTCCATAGCCAGGAAACCATGACTATCTGTTGATCACAACGAGCTAGTCAACTAGAGGCTCACTAGGGACATATTGTGGTCTATGTATTCACACGTGTATTACGATTTCCGGATAATACAGTTATAGCATGAATAAAAGACAATTATCATGAACAAGGAAATATAATAATAATACTTTTATTATTGCCTATAGGGCATATTTCCAACATTACCGTATGGTTAAATGGAGCCGTATTTGTCGATCCAAAAAGAAAGGGGATCTGGGTGTTAAAGACTTGAGGAAACAGAATATTAGTCTTCTAGTGAAATGGTGGTGGAAGCTTGAGAAAAAGAAAGGGCTCTGGCAAGATATAGTTAAGGCTAAGTACTTAAAGAAAACTTCGGTTGCTGTGGTTAGACATAAGGCCAGTGACTCACCTTGCTGGAAATAACTCCTGAGAGTGAAAGACCTTTATATGCTGGGTAGAGGTATTAAGTTGAACAGGGGAGATGTGGCTAGGCTCTGGCTTGATAGCCTGGATGGTAAAACCCCCTTCAAAGACAGATTCCCACTGCTCTTTGAGACTTGTATTGATCAAAACTGTACTGTAGACAATTTTAAAAATATCAACCAGATCTCCTCTTTTAGGAGGTGGATGTCTCATGAGATGATGAAACAATGGGGAGAAATGAATAAAGAGATGTTAACATTGAAACAAAGTGATTTGCCAGATGAGGTTTATTGGAAATTGGATAGTTCGGGCAAATATAATACAAAATCCATGTACACATGGCTAGAAAAGGATATAGCAGGATCTAACTTTAAGTGGATCTGGGACGCTAAACTTCCTCTTAAAATTCAGATATTCCTGTGGCAGATGGCACAGAATGCCATCCTGACTAGGGACAACATGAAAAAAAGATTATGGCCTGGGGAGCCTTGCTGTTCTTTCTGTGACAAATTAGAAACAGCTCAACACCTGTTATTTTTGTGCCCTGTTTCCAGGGTGGTGTGGAGAACCGTAGGTTCCATGCTTGGAACCGATTGCTGCCCTAATTCCGTTTGGCAATATTATGCGTGGACGTATAGTTTCTTACCTGGGCTGGACAAAATTTACACCGTTGGCTTGGCTGCTATATGTTGGGCTATTTGGCTAGCCAGGAACCGAGCCACTTTCGAGCTCAAATGGATTAACTCTCCTTTTGAAATTGTATTTACAGCTTGTGCCTTCTTGATGTACTGGGCAGGTCTCCAGAAACCAGAGATAGGAGAGATGGTGAAAAAAGGAGCGGAGATGCTGAAGGAGAACACAACACAGATGATGCTGCTTTGCGGTCCCACGATTCCAACCAGGGACGGGAACTGAGGGAGAAGTCGCTGTGGAACATGATCAGTAAGTGTCTGGCGGTCTTGGCGAAGTGTAGAGCTGATGATGCATCCTGGAGTGCGTGCTTGAGGAACCAGGGGTGGTATTCTTTGGTCCTTGCTCTGGGTGTCTCTGGTAGTCTTTTCTTTTGGGTTGCTTTTGTTTTGGTTGCTGTGGCCTGGTGCCTGATGATGGAGTTTGTAAGACTTGTGATACTTCCTGTAGGTGTGCGTAGTGCGGTTTTGGGTGACACCCAGGTTTTCGCCCCATGATCTGTTGTTCCTGATGATAGGCGCAGATAGTGGGTTTCCTGGTGTTGCTCCGAACTCGCTTTTCCTCTTTCTCTCTTGCCGTGCTGGTTTCAGTTCCTGAGACGATGTATTTCCGTTATGAAAGTAATGGAAAGGGGAAAAGCCCAGTTCGAAAAAAATGTAACTCTAACAGTATGGTAATCCACACGAGTAGTATGAGTTGGTTTGTTAGGCTCGCAATATAATATCCCAAAATGGCATCTCTAGGTGGACTCGATTTAATTAGGCTCCGGCATGAGATATGGCTTGTTTTCAGTACACGTGAATTAGCTTCACTGTGCTCACATGTCGGGGAAAATGTCGGATCGACCCCTATAGATCTAAGCCGAGCAAACTGACCAACGTAGAATTAGCTCGAGGACAAAGGAATCGACCACATATGTGGTGGAAAAACAGGCTTCCGTCCAGCCCCATAAGTCGCGAAGCTGTAGGAACCGCGACTAATGGGACCTTTAGTCGCGGTTCTAGAGGTGAACCGCGACCAAAGGCCTGGGCCCAGGGCGCTCGGTGGCCAGCTGGCGCACGTGAGGGTCTTTAGTCGCGGTTGGCGAGGACAACCGCGACTAAAGGCCTTCGGGCACCTTTAGTCACGGTTTGCCAGGCCAACCGCAACTAAAGCCCCTCCCCTATATATACCCATCCAGCAGCCAACACTTAGCCATTTGGAGCCATTCTCTTCACAAGTGGGTGTAGGTTTGCTTTTGGTTCCTCTTATGCACATAAGGTGTTTGATGAAATGCCCCAAGAGCATGAAACAAACATGACATGAAGTGTTGGAGCCACACTCCTCGATCACGGTTAGCAACTTGATGAACCTTTGATGTGTCATTGATAAAATATGCATGTGTGCAGTTCATTGTTTAATTTATATTGTTTGTAGCTAGTTAGTTTAACAAATGCATGATGGTTAATTATATATTTTATATTATAATAATGCAGATGAATTGGCAATGGATGTACGGTAACCGACTCTCCGGCGAGTTCACTACGGGTTTGAAAGATTTCCTCGTAGTGGCTAATGCGAACAAGCAGGGGGGTTTTGTTATCTGTCCATGTGTTATCTGTAAGAATCAGAAGGGTTACTCTTCCTCAAGAGATGTTCACATGCATCTGCTTCGGCACGGTTTCATGCCAAGCTATAATTGTTGGACCAAACATGGAGAAAGAGGGGTTATAATGGAAGAAGTTGAAGAAGGGGATGATTTCATCGATGAAAGCTATCTTGCTCATTTCGGTGATACTTTCATGGAGGATGCTGAAGGTGAAGGGGAAGGTGAAGAAGAGGCACGTGATGATCCCGTTGATGATCTTGGTCGGACCATTGCTGATGCACGGAGACGCTGCGAAACTGAAAAGGAGAGAGAGAATTTGGATCGCATGTTAGAGGATCACAGAAAGGCGCTGTACCCCGGATGCGATGATGGTCTGAAAAAGCTGGGCTGCACACTGGATTTGCTGAAATGGAAGGCAGAGGCAGGTGTAGCTGACTCGGCATTTGAAAACTTGCTGAAAATGTTGAAGAATATGTTTCCAAAGGATAACGAGTTGCCCGCCAGTACGTACGAAGCAAAGAAGGTTGTCTGCCCTCTAGGTTTAGAGGTTCTGAAGATACATGCATGCATCAACGACTGCATCCTCTACCGCGGTGAATACGAGAATTTGAATGAATGCCCGGTATGCACTGCATTGCGTTATAAGATCAGAGGCGATGACCCTGGTGACGATGTTGAGGGCCAGAAACCCAGGAAGAGGGTTCCCGCCAAGGTGATGTGGTATGCTCCTATAATACCACGGTTAAAACGTCTGTTCAGGAACAAAGAGCATGCCAAGTTGTTGCGATGGCACAAAGAGGACCGTAAGTCGGACGGGGAGTTGAGACACACCGCAGATGGAACGCAATGGAGAAAGATCGACAGATGGTTCAAAGATTTTGCAGCTGACGCAAGGAACATAAGATTTGCTCTAAGTACGGATGGCATGAATCCTTTTGGCGAGCAGAGCTCCAGCCATAGCACCTGGCCCGTGACTCTATGCATCTACAACCTTCCTCCTTGGTTGTGCATGAAGCGGAAGTTCATTATGATGCCAGTGCTCATCCAAGGTCCGAAGCAACCCGGCAACGACATCGATGTGTACCTAAGGCCATTAGTTGATGAACTTTTACAGCTGTGGGGTGGTGTCCGTGTGTGGGATGAGCACAAACAAGAGGAATTTGACCTACGAGCGTTGCTTTTCGTAACCATCAACGATTGGCCTGCTCTTAGTAACCTTTCGGGACTGTCAAATAAGGGATACAATGCATGCACGCACTGCTTACATGAGACTGAAAGTGTACATTTTCCAAATTGTAAGAAGAACGTGTACCTTGGGCATCGTCGATTTCTTCCGAAAATTCATCCAGTAAGAAAGAAAGGCAAGCATTACAACGGCAAGGCAGATCACCGGCCGAAGCCTGCGGAACGCACTGGTGCTGAGGTATTTGATATGGTCAAGGATTTGAAAGTCATCTTTGGAAAGGGTCCTGGCGGACAATCAGTTCCGAAGGGAGCTGACGGGCACGCAGCCATGTGGAAGAAGAAATCTATATTCTGGGAGCTAGAATATTGGAAAGTCCTAGATGTCCGCTCTGCAATCGACGTGATGCACGTTACGAAGAATATTTGCGTGAACCTCCTAAGCTTCTTGGGCGTGTATGGGAAGACAAATGATACAAAGGAAGCACAGCAGGACCAGCAACGTTTGAAAGACCCTGATGACCGGCATCCGGAATGGTTTCAAGGTCGTGCCAGCTACGCTCTGACCAAAGAAGAGAAGGTCATCTTTTTTGAATGCCTGAGCAGTATGAAGGTCCCGTCTGGATTCTCGTCCAATATAAAGGGAATAATAAACATGGCGGAGAAAAAGTTCCAAAACCTGAAGTCTCACGACTGCCACGTGATTATGACGCAATTGCTTCCGATTGCTTTGAGGGGGCTCCTGCCGGAAAATGTTCGAGTAGCCATTGTGAAGCTATGTGCATTCCTCAATGCAATCTCTCAGAAGGTAATCAATCCAGAAGTTCTACCACGGTTACAGAACGATGTGATCCAATGTCTTGTCAGTTTCGAGTTGGTGTTCCCGCCATCCTTCTTCAATATTATGACGCACCACCTGGTTCACCTAGTCGAAGAGATTTTCGTTCTCGGTCCTGTATTTCTACACAATATGTTCCCCTTCGAGAGGTTCATGGGAGTATTAAAGAAATATGTTCGTAACCGTGCTAGGCCAGAAGGAAGCATCGCCAAGGGCTATGGAAATGAGGAGGTAATTGAGTTTTGTGTTGACTTTGTTCCTGACCTTAAGCCGATTGGTCTTCCTCGATCGCGGCACGAGGGGAGACTAAGTGGAAAAGGCACGATCGGAAGGAAATCAACGATATGTATGGACGGCCATTCTCTGACTGAAGCACACCACACTGTACTGACCAATTCCAGCTTGGTGGCTCCGTACTTTGAGAAACACAAGAATATTTTACGCTCGGACAACCCGGGGAAGCCTGAATCCTGGATTAGGAAGGCCCACATGGAGACTTTCGGCAGTTGGTTGAGAAAATATTTAATGAATGACAATGATGTTGTAGATCAGCTGTACATGTTGGCCAAGACACCATCTTCGACTATAACGACTTTCCAAGGGTACGAGATAAATGGGAATACATTTTACACGATCGCCCAAGATAAAAAGAGCACCAACCAAAACAGTGGTGTCCGCTTTGATGAGGATGCTCCATGGATACGGCACAATCGTAAGCAAGCAGGGACACAAGGGAAGAAATGATGTGTAATAATTTATTGTACCAAACTTTGTTGAATGGATCATGTGAATTATATTACCCGTGATGTGTTTGGTGTCCATTTTCGAATGATACATGAAATTTGGAGTGATGTAGTCCATGACGCTCCATGGATACCAAAGTTTGACGACCGGCCTCTGGTATATTATTTGATATATTATTTGTATTTTTAGAATTTTGAATTGAATTAGTTTTATTTTTCTGAATTTTTTGATATATTATTTGTATTTTTAACATTTTTTGACGCGCGGTGTTTTTTTAGGGATCGAGAGGGGACGGCGAGGGTTATAAATGTGTTGTCCTCGCCTCCCCTCTCCGTGACGCCGTCGTCTGCCGCCCCGTCTCGCGCTCTACCGCGACACCCTCTCCCACCCCTTCCTCGCCCCCTCCTTTTGCCACCGCCCTTTCGCCACCGCCACCGCCACCGCCCCCCTTCTTCACTTAATTAATTTGTTTTTACTACATGTTTTCAGGACTGATATAATGGCGGACGATAGAGCTGACCCGATTATGGACAACTATGATCCGGACGGTGAAGCACATATGTTCGGCATCATAAACGGCGATATTCTATATGTGCCGACCGGAGAAGAAGAAGATGATATCTCTTCTTATCTGAACCTTGACGGTGAAGATGAAGGGCACCGTCAGCAAGATGATGCCGAACAAACGTCGATAAACGACGATCTTCAAATGGAAGTAGCAACCACCTCCGGCGCCGAGGTATATATATACATTGAGCCTCTGGTGATACAAACTAACTGATTTGAATAAATATGTGTGTACTAACGCGCGCGACTCTTTCTTATTTTAGCCCTCGGCCGGATCGTCGAAACAATCGAGAACGTCGTCAAAGCGTGGCGCAACCAAGACGATGAAACAAGGAGAAACATGCACCATCGAGGTTAGAGACAACGTCTCGATCACCGTCCAGGAGTGGAATGAGCCAAAGAAGGCACGAATTGATGGTTTCACTTTTGTCGATAAGAGAACAAAAAAAGATTGCTTCAAGAAGCTTATGGAACATTTCGTTCTACCTCCGGAATACAACAAATTCGATGAGGAGGGTAACAAGATTGAGGAAAACAAGGAGAGGAGGAGGCTAGTCAAACAGTTCGCTCTTCATAAGATGGCCGACGCATTCCGGAAATTCAAGCAAAATCTAGCCCATGACTTTGTCAAGCAGAACAAGACTCCGGATTTCAAAGGACAATATGAGAAACTGAAACATGATTGGCCAGAATTTGTGAAGCAAAAGAAATCGGAGCAGTTCATTCAAATATCGAAAAAAAATAAGGAAAATGCGGCTAAGAAGGAGTACAATCATGTTATGGGGCCGGGAGGGTATCGCATTTGGGTGCCTAGGTTGGAGAAGATGGAGAACGAGCTGACGGCGCGAGGAATCCGTCCAGGTACGGAGGGATGGAACCCAAGGGCCAAAAGCTGGTGGTACGGGCATGGGGGAACGCTGAACCCGGAGACAGGGGAGTGTGTTTACCGGGGCAAATTAATTAAACCCACCCAAGCCCTTATTAACGCAATGAGGGATGCTCAACAGGGGAAGATCAAGTTCAACAGAGAGAACGACGCGCTGACAAAAGCCCTCGGGAATCCTGAACACGGAGGACGTGTACGAGGCATGGGGCACATTCCGTGGAAAATAGGGTTCCCCCAGAACGATGACCCGTACGGTTACAGAAGCCGTAAGAGAAAGATGGATCGGGAAGCAGATGTTGTGGCGCGGTTGGCATCGGAAATGGATGTGATGAAGAAAACCATGAGTGTACTAGTAGCCGAAAGAGATGCAGCTCGGGTGCAGCATGAAGATCATCCAGCGGATCTTGGAAGCCAGCAGCGGAGAAGCAGCGTGGCTTCCACGGAGGCCCCACCGGCTGGTGCAGATGCACCGACGATCGAAATTACTGCACCGGAGCCTCTGGTGGTCGAAATTACTTCACCGGAGCCTCCTCGCTACCCCGTGGACGATATAAAGGAGATGAAAGAATGTCATCTGTATTATCCTATTGGGAACATGTCCATGAAGGTAGCCATCGGCAGTGCTTTACCATGTTTACCTGGAGCACTCCACCACAACAACCCCATTCAAGATGGCTATGCTCGTGTCACGGTGGAGGACATAGTCCAAGGGTTTGAGGACCTGGAGATTGACATTGCTACACCTGAAGGGGAGAAAAGACTTGGAGATGTCAAGCGCCATTTCATTCTATGGCAAAAGAAGTTTATCAAGTTTCCAGGCGAGGCGCCAAGGACAACAAGTCCACCCCCCTACGGTGGTGGTGGTGGCGGTGGCGGTGGTGGTGGTGGTGGTGGTGGTGGCGGTTCACCTACACCTCCGTCACGTCAGCCGACGCCGCCCCCCAGTCCACAACGTCCGGCGGGTGATCAGCCGCCGCCCCCCAGTCCCCGTCCGGCGGGTGATCAGACGCCGCCCCCCAATCCACCTCCGGCAAAGAAGCAGAAGCAGTCCTGGATTATTAACCCGGACCCTTATGTACCTAAGACCACAAAGGTACCGGAGCCATCACTGAAGCCTCTCCCCACAAGGCCTTGGGAACGTAGTGCCGAGGAAGTCGACGCGGCCGCGGCTGCTGATTTGGAGAAATGGAAGGCGGACTGCAAGAAGAAAAGAGAGCCCGAGCCCAAGCCAGTATTTTCTGATGAGCAAAAGAAGTGGGCTAAGTCATTTTTGAGCACACCGTCCCAAGCCGCGAAGAATCTTCCTAACGACTATGCACGTGAACTTCGCAGGCAGGCACTCATGTTCAAGGAGAACAAAGAGCGGGAGAAGGCCGAAAGTAAAAAAAGCGGGAAACAAGTTGCCCAGCTCGGGGAACAAAGTAAACAATCGATTGCCCCGCTTATAGTGGAAGCCTTCTGTCCGGATGCCCCCGAGATCATACAAGCTGCGGCAGCACAGGGATTGACTGTAACGAGTGCCAGAGAACAAGCGGCCAACTTAGGTATTACTCTTCGTGAACTGTTAGGCCTTGATGAGGCGCCAGTGAAGGAGGTAGTAATTACATATGTCAAGAATGGGCCTCTCGTCGAGCCTGCGCAGGAAAAGGATCTACCTCCACAAAAGAAAGGTCTGCTGAAATGGTACAAGGGTTACATAAAAAATAAAAACACCAAAGAATATATTTATGCGGAAGTTAGACATGAGCATCACTTCAAACATTACTATGTACAAATTGAACTGAGTGAATTGTTCCAGCTTTTCAATCTGCGCGAGCTCGATAAATCTATCATCAGTTGCTACGTTCTGTAAGTGATTTATTAATTTCTACCCCATCTCGTTCATATTGCCTGCACTATATATATGTCCTAACTATATTGTTGTGTCCGCTATTATACATGCAGAATGAAGATTAAGGAATGCAGAGTAAGGAACATCCATGATGTTGGGTTCATTGACCCACACATCGTTAATGGACATGTGTTGGAGCGTCACCCCGCCGACGTGGAGGCAGACCTGTGGCAGTTTCTTACAAAGCAGGAACTCAAAAGTGATATTCTATTTCCTTACCATTTTGGGTGAGTGTTTCTGTCTTGAGCACATTCTCTTTTGTTTACTCCATGCATGGTATGTGGCCGGCTAATCGATGAGTTATGCATGACGTACTGTGCATGTATCGTGTCCGCAGGTTCCACTGGATTCTGCTAGTAATTAAAGTTAATACCTCAGAATGTCTCGTCCACGACTCTCTGAATATGGATCCAAAGCTTTGGGGCGACATGAGAAGAATGCTGCAGAAGTAATTATTTTCATTCATTTGTGCTCTATATCGATCGGCCTATTTCGTTCATTTCCTAATATCAAGTAACTAATAACTCTCTTGTTCATTTAATTTTCTTTGCCTCGTAGGGTTTGGAGACGGTTCGTAGATACAAAGGTCGGTGAATTCAAAAAAGAGCTAGAATTCAAAAGGTCAAAGCCTAAGAATGCTGGGGATATTCAGCCACCGGAGACCAATCTATGTGGATACTATGTCTGTGAGATGATCCGGAGATACACCTCTGAGCGGGTTCCGAGTGATACCAATGCTCAGAGGAATAACCTCCGGATGATGCTTAGTCCAGAAGCTCGCTTCCGACCACTTCAAGAGGAACTAGCTGGATGGTTCAGCAGGGAAGTCCTCCATCCTAAAGGAGAACACTATTACGAGGACGTAGAACTTTATATGCATTAAATCATGTATGGAAACTTGTTCAAAATTGTATATGGTCATCCGATGATATTGAATATATATTGTATATTCCTCTTGAATTCTTTTTGGTTCTAATTTCAAATTTATTTGAAATTGTACATTCATATGCATGTATGTAGTACCGTAGAATATATGAAACTCCTTCAAAATTAAAATAAAGCACAAAAGAAATAAAACAATACAAATTAAACAGAAAACAGGTTTAGGGGGGGGGGGCTAAAACCCTAAACCTGTGGCGGCCTTTAGTCGCGGTTGGCCAGAAGAACCGCGACTAAAGGTCCTCCGCCCCGACGGCCGCCTGGCGCCCACGTGGACGGGCCTTTAGTCGCGGTTCTTAAGGAGCCGCGACTAAAGGTGGGGGGCTTTAGTCGCGCTTATTTGGTCGCGGTTGCGCAACCGCGACTAATGGCAGTTGCGAACCGCGACCAAAGGCCTTTTTTCCACCAGTACCCGTGCATTGCTGATGCTTAGAGCGTGACACGTGCGCCTCTGCAGTGAAACATACTCACCGTGCGCAACGCTTGCGTAAGCCTGGAGCAGAATGTAAAGAAATTTACCATATGCCCTGACTAGCCTTAGAGCTTCAGAAAAACAAAGGCCTCATGGAGTGACTTATACTACTCAGCCAGACTCGATAGCATCTGGTCCACTTGTTGATGGTTTGATTCCCCTATGCAATTGTGCTGAAGCAATGTTTCTCCAGATACCTCTCAATCCTCAAGGTTATTGTTTCTTTGTCCCCCGCTCTATCTATAGTGCCATCCCACATGGCCTCGGTTCACAAAAATGTGTTTACAATTCTTAGCATGTATATTTATACATGTGAATGGATGGACCGAATCGCAACTATATTCAGTGATTGTGATATGATAATGATACTCAATGAACATCACAATATATTTCCATGTGCCTCATCAAAGGCGGGTGACAACCGTTCGCAGCCCGACGAGGAACGTGGAAATCTTCATGTGTGTTTCTATCAAAGGTAGTGGGTCTCTTGTAGAACATGTAGGGTATGATACATAGATGCGCAATACGCGCACACAAACACGTCACCGTGTACCTCCAACGCCGAGGGTGATGCACCGCAGTTCACGTTGAAGGAGATGAAGGAAATATGCCCTAGAGGCAATAATAAATTTATTATTTATTTCCTTATATATCATGATAAATGTTTATTATTCATGCTATAATTGTATTAACCGAAAACATAATACATGTGTGAATACATAGACAAACAGACTGTCACTAGTATGCCTCTACTTGACTAACTCGTTAATTAAAGATGGTTATGTTTCCTAACCATAGACATGAGTTATCATTTGATTAACAGGATCACATCATTAGGAGAATGATGTGATTGACTTGACCCATTCTGTTAGCTTAGCACTTGATTGTTTAGTTTGTTGCTATTGCTTTCTTCATGACTTATACATGTTCCTATGACTATGAGATTATGCAACTCCCGTTTACCGGAGGAACACTTTGTGTGCTACCAAATGTCACAACGTAACAGGGTGATTATAAAGGTGCTCTACAGGTGTCTCCAAAGTTACTTGTTGGGTTGGCGTATTTCGAGATTAGGATTTGTCACTCCATTTGTCGGAGAGGTATCTCTGGGCCCACTCGGTAATGCACATCACTTAAGCCTTGCAAGCATTGCAACTAATGAGTTAGTTGCGGGATGATGTATTACGGAACGAGTAAAGAGACTTGCCGGTAGCGAGATTGAACCAGGTATTGAGATACCGACGATAGAATCTCGGGCAAGTAATATACCGATGACAAAGGGAACAACGTATGTTGTTATGCCGTCTGACCGATAAAGATCCTCATAGAATATGTGGGAGCCAATATGAGCATCCAGGTTCCGCTATTGGTTATTGACCGGAGACGTGTCTCGGTCATGTCTACATAGTTCTCGAACCCGTAGGGTCCACACGCTTAAAGTTTCGATGACGGTTATATTATGAGTTTATGTTTTGATGTACCGAAGTTGTTCGGAGTCCCGGATGTGATCACGGACATGACGAGGAGTCTCGAAATGGTCGAGACATGAAGATTGATATATTGGAAGCCTATATTTGGATATCGGAAATGTTTCGGGTGAAATCGGAATTTTACCGGAGTAACGAGGGGTTACCGGAACCCCCTGGGGGCTTAATGGGCCATAGTGGGCCTTAGTGGAGAAGAGGAGAGGCGGCTAGGGCAGGGCCGCGCGCCCCGCCCCCTCTAGTTCGAATAGGACAAGGAGAGGGGGCGGCGCCCCCCTTTCCTTCCTCTCTTCCTCCTCTTCCCCCCTTCTCCTAATCCAACAAGGAAGGGAGTCCTACTCCCGGTGGGAGTAGGACTCCTCCTGGCGCGCCTACTCCTGGCCGGCCGCCTCTCCCCCCCTTGCTCCTTTATATACAGGGGCAGGGGGTCACCCCAAGGACACAACAATTGATTTGATCTTTTAGCCATGTGTGGTGCCCCCCTCCACCATAGTCCACCTCGATAATACTGTAGCGGTGCTTAGGCGAAACCCTGCGTCGGTAGAACATCATCATCGTCACCACGCCGTCGTGCTAACAGAACTCTCCCTCAACACTCGGCTGGATCGGAGTTCGAGGGACATCATCGGGCTGAACGTGTGCTGAACTCGAAGGTACCGTGCGTTCGGTACTTGATCGGTCGGATCGTGAAGACGTACGACTACATCAACCGCGTTGTGCTAACGCTTCCGCTTTCGGTCTACGAGGGTACTTGGACACACTCTCCCCTCTCGTTGCTATGCATCACCATGATCTTGCGTGTGCGTAGGAATTTTTTTGAAATTACTACGTTCCCCAACAGAAGACCCGTCCGGAAGCGCGGTACGCAAACAATCTGGCGGACGCATTTGAGCAACCGAAACCCCACATGTCCGGGAGGGACCCCGTCAGGGCACGCGGTGGCTATGAGCTATCCTAGGTCGGCCTGACCGCCCCTAGGGCCTTGAGATTCACCGCTCTGCAAAGAAGAAGAACTAACGAAAAACGAGAAAGAACAAGAACAAGGGAGAAGGTAAAAGTGGTAGATTGATTTGATTGATTGTGTGTTGTTCAATCGGCCATCATCTCTCATCTATTTATGAGGCGGCTGAACTTTCCGTACAAGAAAAGGACTCCAAATCCCGTCCAAATCTTTTTAAAATTAACCGAACTCGGATTAGGTATGTCTGAGATAGCAGTTCGGTTTTTGTGTTTCACAGGCCAAATACAACCTCGGATGAAGATGTGCCCAAAAGCAAATTTAACCGCTTCAACGAGGAGAACAACTTTTGTGTTGAACATTTTTTGATTCAAGGCCATCTGAGGGCCGAATCTCTCACGCAGAACAGACGATTGGTGGCGCTACCCATCAGACACATGTGTGGTGGGGCGCGCCATATGTAGCCTCCTGGCAGAGCTGCGTTCGAATGGCTCTAACTTTTGCATACGATCTCGGATTGAGATGATTTTTATATCAAAATCGATCAGACGAGACAAAGACAACCATGTAGAACATTTTCTCATATGAGGTTGTCTTGGGGGCTTAATCAGCCAAACTGTACTCTGAATATAAGATCTTAGTACTTTTAGCATAGTTTCGACCTTCGAGATGAAATCGGACGGCGATGGCCCAAACTTCAAAGATGTTCATATCAACAATACTGAAATCTTTCATGTATATCACTTCTCCATTTGAGGCCATCTTAAATAAGTTCTTGACCGTGTGAAAATCTGGTGTCAACACATGCCCCCTGTTTTTCGGCAAAGTTTGTGTGCCAAAAAATAACTTGCACATAGCTTGTTCTAAGGACGATGTCAACACTCCATCGGCCATTTTGGATGTTCTTAGGATGACAAGTTTATATCGGCCATTGCTTGCGTGACTATTCTGATGCAGGCTTGGGTGAAACTTTCTCAACTTCATTAATCCGACTATAAAGTTCCACAGATATGCATGTCAAAACCATCCATCAACCATATTGTCCACCCTTCTGCTAGGATCTTGCAGATAATGAACAATGAACTTTATCGAATCCTTTCTTTCCCAGCATAAAAATTTCATTAGTAGCCGAAGCAGTGGGTTTTGGTTCGGCCTTACCTACGTTGGCGAGAATAAACGTCAGCTATTGATAGATATATGCAATACACCATGATCAACACAGTAACCGGATGCTTCTTGTGCAAACTCATTTGCTCTTCAATTGTCATGTCTAGATATATGAGCAGTATTAAAGCAACCCAAGGTAAAATTTACATCTAGACATACCTCAAGATAAATTATAAGTGATTCGTCAAAACATTGATAACCCTTAGATATTTGTTGCACTTCTCATAACGAATCACCGAACGCCTCAATATGTATAGCACCTATGGCAACCAAATTCTTGTCCCGCTTTACAATCAAACTAAGGATGATGTTAGGATACTACACCGGCCATTCTTTGACATACTCTAAGAACGATAGATAAATATCGGCCATTAACATAAGATCCATGTAAACTTCATCCACCAAATCAATTATAGGCTAAATAAACAAATGAAATGACAAATCAAATATTTCGGCCCTTTGGATCAGAAATAAACCTGTAGCTAATCAAATATATAGTGACTTGGTAATACCCTTTCATAATATAAGAACTTATACTGCATCCATGGATCTAAATAAGACCATGGAAGGTGACCGATCGTACCTGGGGATGAATTCCATGGCAAAGACATAAATGTCATGTTTGGCGAATATGGATGATGTGCTAACCGGAGATTTTGATGGGGTGATGCAAACCTTCAGCTTAATTGTTTTTTGCTTTCATCCTTCTCTTTCTTCACTTTTGTAACACTTGTTGCAATAGAAGGTTGCATATCATTTTTATTTTGACTGCTCCTCTTGGGAACCCATGTCATGTTCTTCTTTTTCAGCTCTTATGCACTAAGCTTTTGTAGTTTCTTCTTTTGCCAATATGATAAGCCGAGTGGACACCCCGACTATGATTTTGTTTGAAGCAATGACAATTCTTGTTTTACCTTGTGCACTCTTAACTTCCTCTCTTCAGATTTGACACTTGATTGACTTGCCTCATTGCCTTTATTAGCCAATGTCAACACTTTAATTGACTCCTTTTCATTTCAGATCATCTTTTTTAACATGGTAAACTTGTTTGACCACCTCTTTCTTGTTCCTTGAGCTCATGACCGATTCCTTATGATTGAAACGGCCTTTGAGATGTGATTGTTCATCAAATGTTGATCTTTTTGGAGCTGCATAATGTTGGTTAGATGGTCTAAAATAAGATGAATAATGTGCCCTTGTATCATACATGTCCCATCATGGATATGGATTTACATGAGCATAGGGAGGTATCTACGACATTGGCATTGGTGGCCCAAAGTAAGGTTATGGATATGCTACATTGAGATTCTCACTTTGCCAATATCGATCCTCGGATTTGCGCCTAGGGGGTGATCTTGATACTTCTAAATTACTTGGCCGATAAGCACTTTTCTCCTCACTCTTCTTCTGATATTTTTCCAATAGTTGCATGAAAGTGACTTTTGACCTTTTACCTTTGTGCTTACCTCAGTCTGTGCTTTCTTTTGGTTTGCTTTCATAGATCATTGGATTTTCTTCCTACCCCTAGTCCTTGGCGTCTTCATTGTAGCTTCGATGGAATTCTTGCCCTCAAGTTTATGTTCATTATGATCTTCAACAACTTCTTTACTTGAAAGCTTAATCCCATCACCTGCAGTTTTTACCTTCTCCTGTTTAAATGGATCGACTTGAAGCAACCGATGCAAAAAAACTTTTTCCATCAGGACCAATCGGAATAGACTGGTCATCTCTTGGTATTTCAACAAATTTCAATCGTCCTTTATCAATGGCCGATTTAACTATTTGATGAAACGTGTTGAAATCCTCAAAATTATGCTTGGACGAATCATGGAACTTACAATACATTCGTCCTTGGTCCGATGGCTTGACATGGTGATCAAGAATTCTAATGTAATTATTTTTCAGCAGCAAATCAAATATTTGATCCCACATGCTTGAATTGAAGGTATACTTCTTGTTTTCTAGCCGATCTTGGTGTGCGAACGGCTTTGGAGGTAAGCAAATGAATGGTTCAGATTTTACATCACCCAATTAGGTTATGCGTTGTGTGTTGCACTCTATCTTCGATGTCTTTGAAAAACAACTTATACTATCATTGGTTTTCTCAACAGAGTATAACATTGGCTTTAAATTTCTGAAACGAAAATAGTTAGAACATACATGTCTCAATTGAGACCAAATGCAAGCCAAGTAATAAATAGGAAAAGCTAACCAATTAGATATGAACTTTAGATAAAGCAATGGGGAAAGCCTTGGCTGCAACAATAAGTCACTATCAATCTTTATAAATGGTGCAATGGGTTTACCGATACGCTCAATAACAATTTTATTGCTAGAAAGTAAATTACCCTTCTCCATTGGTCTTTCAAAATTACTTGTGAAGATTTTTCTAATAGATGCATCAACAATAAAGTTGTGACCAAATCTGAAAACAGGTAAATTACTTGCAAGCCATACCTCTTCAAATATGTTGGGAGAGCATGATGGTGGTGTGACTTGAAGAACATCTTGATCCGTCTTTGGATGGCTCACTAACGTCTTGTCATTATATTTTTCTTGATTCCGTGCATCATTGCTTTGAATATCCATGTCAGCCGAACTTTGTTCGGCTACTTGTTCTTGTCATTGAGGCTTGTCAATTTCTATGGCACGGAACTCATAGGGCAGGAAGTAGGTTCCATTGATGGACCCGGAATATATACTACTTGATTAAGCTTTTTCAACCGAAGCACTTTCATGTTCCGAATTATCCTTCTTTTCATTGATTCTACCAATTGGCGATGCTTCTTTTATTTTAGCCAATTCTCTTTTTTTCTGGCGGTGAGCAGCAAAATTTGCTTTAAGTTTTTTCTCAATTTCAGCCCACTCAGGATATGATTCCCCCCCCAATGCTTTTGGATTCTTTCGGCAATAACACATTGGTGTTGTCAAAAATTTACAATTGTGTAGGGGGTGTACGATACGATGTTGTACTAGATGAAGGCATATGCATTGTTGTAAAACCATATCTTTGCTCGCCAATTCTATCAATTGGAAAAGATTCATCTTCTTGCAAAACTCTAGCTCTTATTGCATTATAATTAGGAACTAGCCCCTTATCATGTTCTTCAAGGCAAAGAGCACTAATCTTGTTATTTTGGGTTATATCCCTTTTTAACGTAGCCACTTCCCATCCGGTAAGGGATTGCTCCGCAATATTTTTAGATTCTTTGGGCAATGAGGTGTTGCCGAAATTATGCAATTGCGTAGAGGACGCATTATATGCTACAATATTAGATGATGGCATGTGCATTCTTGGAAATTTTTCACTTACTCGGATATGACCATGAATGTGTGAAGCCGAATTATGAGCATCTACAGTTGTATACGGTGCCAAAAAATACTAACATGATGTGTCGCATATGACGATTGAGAATAACTGGCCGAATAGCTAGTAGTAGCATGACCCATTCTCTCATCCATCGGCATGGTTGATCTAGTATATTGCAAATTAGTTGCCGATGAATAAAAAAGTGAAACACTTTGTTGCATGCTATTGGAAGTTCACGAGGTGTTTCAACTTGATTGACCAAACTCATCATGTTGTTTATCAGCATAACAATTTCTGGGGTTGCCGATGCATGAGAGTTGGAGTACATATGGTGCATGTTACTAGTATACTAAGAAATTGAAGCATGTAAATTACTTTGAATCGGCCTATGCACGTAATTAGATGCATGATTAAAAAGCTAGGGCTGGCCGATAGGGTATACTCATTGAACGATCTAGTAACACCATATGAATTATTTGCATCTGTAGTAGGGAATTGGGTATTCATATTACCTTTGTAGATTGCAAACCCTAGATGACGATCACTTCATAGCAAGAACGGGCTGAAGACCGTTCAAAGCTTCGTCCCCAACGGAGTCGCTAAAAAGTGTGTTCGCACATGAACACGTCATCGTGTACCTCCAACGCCGAGGGTGATGCACCGTAGCTCATGTCGAAGGAGACCCATCCGAAAGCACGGTACGCAAGCAATCTGGCGGGCGCGTTTGAGCACCTGAAACCCCACGCGCCCGGGAGGGACCCCGTCAGGGCGCCCCGCAGCGGCTATGGGCTTCCGTAGGTCGGGCTGACTGCCCCTAGGGCCTCGAGATTCGCCGCCCTGCAATGAAGAAGAACAAACGGAAAACGAGAAAGAAGAAGAACAAGGGAGAAGGTAAAAATAAAGGTAAAAGTGGTAGATTGATTTGATTGATTGTGTGTTGTTCAATCGGCCATCATCTCTTATCTATTTATGAGGCGACTGGACTTTCTGTACAAGAAAAGGACTCCAAATCCCATCCAAATCTTTCCAAAATTAACCGAACTCGGATTAGGTATTTATGAGACATCTGTTCGGTTTTTGTGTTTCACGGGCCAAATACAACCTCGGATGAAGATATGACCAAAAGAAAATTTGACCATTTCGACGAGGCGAACAACTTTCGTGTTGAACGTTTTTTGATTAGAGGTCATTTGGAGGGACGAATATCTCACGCAAAACAACCGATTGGTGGCGCTACCCATCAGACACGTGTGTGGTGGGGCGTCATATATAGCCTCTTGGCAGAGCTGCATTCGAATGGATCTAACTTTTGCATACGATCTTAGATTTAGATGCTTTTATATCAAAATCGATCGATTCGACGAGACAAAGACAACAGTGTAGAACATTTTCTCATATTAGGTCGTCTTGGGGGCTTAATCAGCCAAACTGTACTCTGAATATAAGATCTTAGTACTTTTAGCATAGTTTTGGCCTTCGAGATGAAATCAGACAGTGATGGGCCAAACTTCAAAGATGTTCATATCAATATTATGGAACTCTTTCATGTAGATCACTTCTCCATTTGAGGCCATCTTAAATAAGTTCTTTATCGTGCCAAAATCTAGTGTCAACATTATGGTACATCTAGATGTCTTCATTATTTATTCATCACCACCCGCCATCTAGTTAGCTGCTTTAGCTTCTGGGACTACTTAATCAAACGCTAGGTTGCATTAGCAAGTGTACTCGCTGCCTCGTGGCTCCTCTCCCCCAGAGAGCTTAGAATTCCTTCGCCTCCCCCCAGCGCTGCTGCCGGTCCGCCTCATCTTCAGTGGCGGAAGGGCTCCATTTTGACGTTTCTTTGAGTTTTATTAGGGTTTGCGTCCTACTCAATAAGGCGAGACGATGGCGGCTTTCTGAAGATGGAATAATGTTTTCCCCGCCCAGCCCTGTTCTGATGGTGTGTCTAGCATCGTCGATGTCTTGTGGAGGTGTTTCTTCGACAGATCCGTCCTTGATAGATTTGCTCGGATCTGGTCGTAGTTTGTCTTCGTTCATGTGTGTCTTCAAGTTGGATCTTTCCGATCTACGCTACTCTTCATCGGTGACCGTTGATGTTCTGGTGCGCTAGTCCTATGGGACATTAACACGACGACTTCCCGACTGTCTACTACACCAAATTTTTCTCGGCTCCGAGAGGGAGGGACAACGAGTACATTACTGTGATATTCACGTGACTATAGAGGCCAAAACAAATCAACTCCTCTCTGAACAAAGAACAACTTCCTACAAATTATGAATAAAGAAATACAGTCAATAAATCAAACCCTCCCTGAACAAAGTATCTTTATATTTAAGGGGCACTCGGGAGCTGTCACACCTTTCTCATATTTTAGTTCTTTGTACCGGCACATGCAAGAGCAACGGCCATAAGAAGAAGAAAAATGCACATTCCACATGACCGTGCAAACAAGAATATATATGTATTCCGAGTTGGCACTTGTGTTAATTCTTCACCTTCTCTTAAGATCAAAGGTTGTAGTTGTTAGGAAATATTAGAAGTTAGCAAGTAGCGTTAGTTTTAGGCTACAATAGTAGTTAGGATTTCCTAAACTAACTTCCTGTAAGTTAGCGTTGCCCAAACGCTATCGATGCCTAAGGGACATCGTGCCCGTTAGAAGAGATGCGATCATTGTAACAGACGCTTGTACATGCCTGTTGGGGACATATAAATACCCAACTCAACATCAATGAAAACACACTTTTCACTTCAATCTCTTTCTTTCTTCTCACGTTATCAGCACGCATGCTTTGAAATAGAGCGAATAGGCACAGAAGAAGTACAGAGAAAACAGGTGAGAAAAGACGGCAACTTTGCCGGAACTAGTATTTGCCTTTGCAAGACCTGTCGCAAGACGCCACCGCCTCAGGTTTGCTAGCCGGAACTTCGGCATTGCTACTTACCGTCGCCAGGCGTTTGGCACTCGCCGTCATGGTCGCCCGGACAAGAACGGTGGCCTTCGCCGCTGGGTGTCCCGACGCCGCTACGGCCCTGGTGGTGGCCTCCGCCGCCGCAACCGCTGGGTGCAGCGCCACCACTCCAATCTCCAATGGAGCAGCAGGGCCAAGCACCAGGACGGTTGTGCCCAGGGAAGTGACGCCGGTCATACCACAAGAGGCCGCTGCCGAACCAGTGGTTGTTGACGAACGAGGATCCCGCTGAGCTATGGCCCGTGTCGGAGTTCGTCTCGCCGTCGGCTGCGGCTCTCGTGGACGCGCACCCGCCAATGGTGAAGACGGACGAGGTCGAAGTCGCGCCCGCCGCACGCGCCCCTCGGGCTCTCCCCGACCTCAATCTCCCAACGCCGGAGAATGCATACGTGGCGCCGTCCCTCGGACTTCCGACGCCCTCGCCGGAAACACGAGTGCTGCTCCGCCGCTTCGCGTCAACCATGGCGGCCCGCACCACCGAAATCCATGCCGGGACGTGGTCCCCGGTGTTCCTCGGGCTCATCAACCGCCTTTGGAGGGCTCCGCCTCGACAACGGGACGAGCCAACGCTGAAGTCGCCGGTCACACGGCGCCGACGTGCAGCAGGGCGGCGGCCATGGGTGTATCGGGTGAGGATGAGTTCGATTTGGAGTCGGACCCAATCAACTCCTCCCCGTTTCCCTTTTGACTAGCTGTCCAATGCTCCGAGCGGTGCCGACACAGGAAATGGGCCTAACCGCCAAAAGGCCTAAGGGCATCTCCAACAGTTTGTATGTTAGCTTGTTGATAAAATATGACATGTCATCAATTAACACTTTAACATACAACAACTTCAATGGATTGTATCTAGTTTGCCCAATAGGATGTGAGATAATAAATAAGGTGCTTTCTCATTCTACATTGGAGCTTGTGTAAGGGGTGTTGGTTCATGTACATATAACCTTCCTCTCTTTCCTCATTTATTGTACGACACATCATCAAAAATCCTATGTGGCAAAATCTACCAACAACTATCTTACAACCATTGGAGATGCCCTAACAGGCCACGTCCTAGACTTGCTCATATTTACATATATAATAAGAAGAAGCTGATTTACTATTTAGGCGCTCTTGCGGATTATATTTCCTGGCTGCAGTTCTGCCCCTTTAGAAGTATTAAATGTACTGTAAATTTATATGTAGGACCCTGAGTTTGTCCTTTTAATCAGCTTAACCATGTATAGTGTTGTAAATATATATTCTAGATCTTACGTCTGTTACAATTTCAAAATGTGCAATATGACATGTTAATACATTTGCCCTTGGCAGATTATAACATGTTATTTGGTACAACAATTTTATTTTTGCACTTGACATCTAATCTTTGTTGCAAAGATTTCTCATTAATATGAGATAAAAAAGGCCCAATAAAATATGTGATTATTTCGAATGATATTTGTGCAATCACAAGGTAATGGCATCAACTGTATATTACAGATTGTCCATTACCCCGAGGCATATTTAAACCTTCATAGTGCTCTTCCAAATATATTAATGTCAAAATATAACACAAGAGAGATGTATTCCATAATTTTGGAAATTATCTACAATGTGTTAACTTGAAATTCGATAATCTACATATATATGGCCTAAAATTATAAGTGTTTCTCTAGAACACATTTGTTGTTTACCAAAATAAATTTATTATCAAGTAAAATTAATCAAATGCATGATCATACATGCAGGAAATATGGCTGACATCATTAAGAAAGAATTCCAAGAACTGCAAATAGATGGAAGTAACTATCTATCATGGGCCATGGACATGAAAATATTCTTATGTGGACGTAACCTTGGTCCTTGCATTGTCGCACCCCCCGAAAATGCTCCAGAAATACCCCAAATGGTAAAGTATGCAGCATTGCACTACATAAGACACCACCTCCATCCTGATTTAAAAACTGAGTATTTGATGGAGGAGGATCCATTAGCTTTATGGGACTCCCTCAAAGAGAGATATGACCAACAAAGAGCAGTAATGCTGCCAGAAGCCCAAAGAGAATGGTCTCTCATAAGGTTTCAGGACTTTAAGTCCGTTGCTGCATATAATTCTGATATGCATAAAATTAACTCCAAACTAAGATTTTGCAATCAACAAGTTTCAGATGCAGACTTAATCGAGAAAACTTTATGCACTTTCCACCCCTCGATGAGGATATTGCAACAGCAGTATTGTCAACATAAATACACAAAGTATTCTGAGCTTATATACACATTACTTCAGGCCGAGAAGCATGATGAACTTCTGATGAAGAATCATAATGCTCGCCCAACAGGTGCCATGCCTATCCCTGAAGCACATGCTAATGCTCATTTTACTGGTAAATTTGGAAACCATAAAAGGAATTTTCAAAAATTCAAGGGAAAATGGAAACAAAATAATGGTCCGAAGACCAACGGTCAAACTAAGGGGAAAGATCATTTCAAGAAGCATGATCAAAATGACAGCTCTCAAACTTGTCAAAGGTGTGGATGCATAAATCATCGTACTAATCAATGCCGAATTCCCAAGCACCTTGTGGATCTATACATGAAGTATGGACAAAAATGCGAACAAGTTCGTGGAAAGAAAACTAAAGCTCACTTCAACGCCATTCAAGATAACCCTCAAGCCGGTCCTCCTCAAAGCGCTATTGAAGTATTCAAGCCGAAGGACGATATCATCCTCGATGAAGACATGCTTGTGGATTACACCCAAGATGTTTTTGGAGACCTCAGTTCATCTCCATAAACAAGTTGATGTCACTTAGCTATTTAAATACTACAAAATGTTATATACAATATAACAATAAGTAGAATAAAGTCTTTCAAACTATGTATATTATATTGTGTGAATCAGACATAATATTGTAATGTATTTATATTTGAATTTTTAATATAAATACCTTGTATGTAATTTGATGAATATATGAATAAAATAATATTTATTCTAAAATATTCTCTTCTATTCATAGAACTTCTACGGGAAATAATCCGATGGAGGAAGAATTATGTTTAGTGGATAGTGCTACCACTAACACAATTTTAAGGGAAGCAAAATATTTCCAAACTCTTTCTAAGAGAAATAAAAAATGTTATGACCATACTGAAAGTAACAAAGCAATTATTGGTTCAGGAAGAGCCACATTCACACTTCCTATGAGTACTGCTATCGTAGTTCAGAATGCACTCTTGTATGCTGAATCTACACGTACTCTTATATGTTTCAAAGATATCCGAACTAACAGTTTCCATCTAAAAATAGTAGAGGTGGATAACAAACAATATTTGTTTTTAACAAAAAGCAACGGATATGAGAAAAAAAATCCTTCATTCTCATCTGGATTATACTTTACATACATCAAACCCGTACTTTATGTTGCGTACAAACTATTTTTTGGATATTTATAACTTAAGATATTTGGCATGAATGCCTAAGTCACCCCAAAATAGGGATGATACGAAAAATTATTGACATTTCTTTTCGTCACAACATAAAAGCTGCAAAATACTCTAGTCATCAAATTTTATGTGCACCACCACATGTGCCATGATTTTTTTGAAGGACTCTCTCACCTTAAAATTCATAAAATAGTCACTTAAATTTCTTGAACACATCCAAGAAGATATATGTGGACTACTCAACTATTTTTGGGGCATATATTCATTGCATCCATAGACATCTAATAGATGGTTTTATGTGGATCTCTAATCTCCACAAATTTATGATTTTACTAAATCAATCGCTCAAATTATCAGCAAAATTATCCTAACATATGGGTTAAACCCATTTGAATGCCATTTTACGAGTATTTATGATTTTACGAAGTACCTCATGTACATACCCAAAATGGTGCAGCTAAATTCTTTATCAAAAGAATCAAACTAATCAAATGACCACTTCTAAGAATTTTAATTTAGCAACATCTCGTTGTAGACATGTGGTCTTACACACCGCAGATCTATTCTAGATCATTCCAACTGCATATCATACTGCTTCCCCTTGCAGTAAGTACGTGGAAATCAACAAGTATTTTCCATCTGCGAGAATTCGGTTATATACCGATATCACCACTCCAGCGTACATTAACGGACCCTCACATTAAATTTGGGATCCATGTGAGTTATAACTATTTATTTATCAGTCAATCATAAATATCTCAAGCTCCTATCAGGGGAATTGGTTATAGCCTGTACACTGATTACATTGAAATAAGGACTCGTACCACAATGAATGCCGATAAATTAGAAATGTCATGGACTTTCAGTCATCATATTCACGTACTTCAAAAATCTGAACATGAAGTTCAATCATATATTTGCAACACATTGCAAATTTGCCACATACATTTACTTATGACAAAGACGTCATGAAATCACATTATGCATGCAAGCAATGTGACATACAAGTGGAAGTACCTCATACAACCCCTATTCTCCCTAAATGAGAGCAAAAGGGGGAGAAACATGGTCACATGAGAAATGAGTTCTCATATGCATCCGCGGAAATAAAGGAAATTATATCCTCGGCTAGTAAATGTAGTTCATCCTCAAGTTGAATAACACATAACAGATGCTCATCATCCAAACCCAACATAAACATGCACGGAATTTAAAGTGTTGGGCATCGAAACACCTTGACTCCATTGTTATGGGAAATCATGAGGAGTGAAAAGACCTAATATTATTTCCACACATTCCATTGATTCAACAAAATCATATAACATAAAGACTACAGTTGTCGACAAATATTTATTCTTGAATTGCTAAAACCTTTAGGGCCCTGAACCAAAGTCCATGGCAGAGTGCCTCATGCACTCATATATTGGTTCAACTAGAAGGAGGCAATTAAGAATAGCACTCGTTCAACAAAAGAGAGGTATTTACCACAGTAATACATTCTCCTCATAAATATTTTTCCTGCTGGAAGAAAAATGATTTTTCGTTCATAACGAAAACAGTGAGATGGTGAAAAAGCGAGGCTTGTAGCACAAGGGTTCACACAGAGACCCAACATTAATTATGATGTAAAAATACCCTCTTGGTATAAGTGGAATTAAGTTTCAATATTAATATTATTGGCAATTACAAATAAACTACACCTGCAGTTGATAGACACGGTGATTACATATGGATCACTCAATTCGGATATATACATAAACGTCCTTAAAAGACATAAAATCCGAATCCAAAAACCAATCGCAACATATATTATGTAAAACATCAAGTCACTTCATGACTTAAAAGAGTCGAAAATTGTGTGGTACAATCGACCATGAGAGTTCCTTATTCAAAAGGATACTCGGATAAAGATTGCTTACATGTAGTTATCAACAAAATCCCTCCCTGGATTCTACATGACCTATGTATATGCCGATGATTTTATCATCGAAGTCTATACAACGCATGAAAAGTGCTCACAATCATATCAAGACGGATATTATGTAGTTAAGATTCAACAGAATCATCTTCCATTATCTTTCAAGATAATACCACTTGTATTGCACAAATGCATACAATTTATATACATAACAATATTGCAAATTGAAATTTTGCAAAGTTCAGGGGGAGAAAACTCCTAGAACTAAACTTACTAATTATCATCCGATAATAATATAATGTACTCTTTCCTTATGAGTTTTCCAATATTGCTTTCTCATATGGGTTCTATTGAGTCAGTTACTATACCTACGGTATATCAAATTCCTATATTTGCTCCTTATATTTTTCACAGGATCGTCGGTGGATATCAATTATACAAGATGAAGATTAAGGATTATGAAGATCATTCAAGATTTTTTAGCACTCAAGGATATGTGAAGAATTTCAAGATGATGAAGTATTAAAAGGACCGCGTTTGTCCAAGGGGGAGTGTTAGGAAATATTAGAAGTTAGCAAGTAGCGTTAGTTTTAGGCTACAATAGTAGTTAGGATTTCCTAAACTAACTTCCTGTAAGTTAGCGTTGCCCAAACGCTATCGATGCCTAAGGGACATCGTGCCCGTTAGAAGAGACGCGATCATTGTAACAGACGCTTGTACATGCTTGTTGGGGACATATAAATACCCAACTCAACATCAATGAAAACATACTTTTCACTTCAATCTCTTTCTTTCTTCTCAGTAGTTAAGGGTGTAAGGGAGCAGCACCGTACCATTGGGGCCGCACCGTCGGGGTAGTCCTCCGTGTAGGGAAGCAACGTCATTAGGGCCACACTGGCCATCTAAGGGAGATGGGGCCGTGCTGTCCGGGTAGTCCTTTGGTAATATACTAATATTGAATAGATTATCTTCCTCCTAAAATTAACATGGCCACCTTCATGTGATTGTCTACAGGATGCAAATAAGTAGATATTTGATGTCTTTGTACTGGAATTATGTAACTTCAATATTCAATTGGGTAACTAATTGCTAAATTTTCCGGTTAATGAGATACAATATCGAGTCAAGAAGATGCAATATTAGGCATCCTTGTAGGAAAGACACCCCGGGTCTGGAGCGGCGGCTCCATTGGCAAGGCACGGCCGGCTAGTAGCCATGCGGGCGATGGATCTGGCGTCCCGGCCGCGCGGGCGGCGGGATCCGGTGGTCGTTGGCGGCCGGCGACGGTTTCTGCGGTGACCGGTGCGCGCGATCTGGCGCCTCCCCTCCTCCCCTGTTCAGCATGCGGGCCAGCCTCGTCGGGGTGCGCTTCCTTGGGTCGCCGGTGTACAGGAGGCGCTGCTGGTGGCGGGGATCTAGTTCGGGCGAAATCTCTGGTTGGCCATGGCTGGCCGCGTCGACGGCGACGCCTGAGGGCGCCGTTCCCCTCCTTGGAGGCGTCGGTATGGACTGATCCCCTCACTTCCCCTTCCCCTAAGTCTCCCGGGCGAAAGCCCTAACTTTGTTGGACGGCAACGGCGCTCACAACGCCGTTCCCTTCTTGAAGGCACTGCTTTGGGAACCTTGAGGCTAGGTGGCGCTTGTGGGTGGTGGGCGACGGCGGTGGTGCGGCCCTATCCTAGCATGGATCTGCGTCCGTTGCTTGGAGATGGACACGTGTAGGTGGAGGTCATCGTTTGGCGTCATGGTGGCATCGATGGCGGAGGCACCTACCAAGGTTGGCACCTCAATCTGCTATGAAGATGGACCAGTTGGAAGATGGCAGCGACGACACATGTGAGTGCGTCAGACCGGTTTGTGCCCCGGACCCAGTATGTGGCTTGGTCCGGGCCTCTGGCTTTAGATGTTAGACTTAGGTGAGAGGTCTGGGTATTTGGCCCAGCTTGCACCCCTTCATCATATGGATTGAAGTAGCGGCAGATGTTGCCAAGATGATGGATTCAGGCATATTGTTGTACTACTTTGTAAGGTCCTTAAGAATAATCAATAAAATGGCCGCATGCATCTCCTAGATGCAGAGGCCGGGGGTCATCCTCCTTTTCTAAAAGAAAATCATGCACTGAAGCTTAAAATTTTATTTACTTGAGGCATCCAAAAAGCAAGTAGCATGTAGATTGGCGATGCCTATGCATGTAAGTAACTAAGTACTCACTTGTTTTGTTAAACTTTCCTGTATGAACAAGTCTTGCAGGATAGAACCTCTATACTCTCTAGTTTGGTTACTGAAATGGGAGATTACGTTCCTTTTATCAGGAACAAAAAAGTAATTGAGTTTAATTGTTCCTAAGCAAATTGTGATAGTGTACTTAAAGTTAGTCATTTGTAACGCTTTTCATAGTATATCATATGCTTAGTCGATTAGTATGCCATCCAATATATTTGTATGTGAAGCAAACTATTTATGAACCAAAGAACATGCCATTTTAAACAACTGATGATTCAGGCTCATCAGACTTTTGAGATGATAGCGGACCATTCCACTAGGGGGAGATCGGAGAACTATAGATCACAATCCAGAACCAAGTAATCAAGAAATCAAAAACCATATGGACTAAGAACCCTAACCCTGCAAATTCATAGGGAAGAGATACAAAGGAAGAAGAGGGGATGCAAGGTTTGTGCATGCAGTTCCGTGGACAGAAAGGCCACCATCTCCGATGGGAGGCAATGGTTCACAAGGTTCCACCGGGAAGTCCACATCAGGCGTCAAGTTCTAGGGTTATTGACGGTAAATTTAAAGAGCAGAGCAGATGGTGGATCAATGGAGAGGAGGGGAGAGTGGTACATTTTGGAAAAGATTCACCTTGAGGAGATGGTGGATCAATGGAGAGGAGAGGTGTCGGGATGCACAACCATCATTGGTAGCGGGAGGGAGATGGCGAATGGGGACGGGCACCGGTGGGGAAACGAACCGGGAAGGAGAGACTCTGATGTGTCGCTCGGGGCACGTCGAACCGTTTTCTCACTGAGAAGACTGATGTGGGACAGAAAACCGATAGACGAAAAAAAGCGGCAGATGTGGAACCATCGACCGGAGGAGGCTGTGGGTACTAAACGATGACGTACGAGAGATTGAGGACATCAAGAATCGTCAACACAAATTAACTCTGCAATTTCTTTAATAGCGAGCTGCATAATTGACGTCGGTACAGATGACTCAACCGTCAGTGCGTGACGCATGCGCCTATCCAGCACAACTGCACAAGGGATTCACTGTACATAATGCTTGGTTGGCCATGGAGTTGATAACAATGAGCGACCTAATGCCCTGACTGAAGCGAGAGTTTTAGACATATAATGGCCTACAGACTCCTAGAGATCATGAAGTGACCTGTGATTCTCAACCATGATACATGACATTTGCTCAAATGCTTAATGCATTGGCTCCCTTATGCAAGTGTAATAAAGCTATGTTTCTCCCGATACCACTCAAGCCACATGGTTACTGTTTCCC
>NC_041384.1:23308902-23322269 GCF_002162155.2 Triticum dicoccoides
AGTGTCTCGCATGACCTTGGTTCACAAAATGCATATACAGCTTTCAGCATGTATATTTATACATGTGAAACGAATGGGCCAAATCTATATTCAATGATCGGGACATGATCCTGAGAGTCAATGACATCACAACCCATGTACGTGTGTGCGTTTCAATGCTTGACTAACACCATATGCTACTTCATATTTAGTACCAAGCGACATAGTAAGAAATTTTTATTAATGGATCAAGTGGGGCCTTATATTTTACGTGCTTAAGTTTTATTTTGAAGTTTCGAAGAGCTTACTTGATTACTTTTTGTCCAAGAAGAAGGCTAAGGTTTGCGAGGAGTGCGGGTGGAGCCAGGATTCGGCCAAGCCCCGGGGCACAGGCTAATTTTTTGCATAGCTTTGTAAATTCTAGATTTTCAACATTGTGAACCCAATAAAATCATAATATAAGTTAAACATATGACTATAAATGGTCTGAAAAGTAATTCACAATAAACAATCGTTTTCATTACAAGAAATGTTCAAATTTGAATAATTATTACAACACCAAATTGTTCACATCACACACAAATACATATGAACAAAAATGTGGATCTATCCCCCATAGAGTTGCCAACGATGCTTAATAAGATCATGCTGGAGTTGGTTGTGTGAATCACGGTTCTCGATCTTCCGGTAGGTGTCAAGAAATGCAGTGATCTCATCTGCATCCCTGGTAGGCTTCACACAACTACCAACATTGTCATAATAAAAAATCTAAATCCATACCCCTCTCATCCTCCACGATCATGTCACGTAAAATTACACAAGCAGTTATGATGTTTCTGATGGATTTTTTATCCCAAAAGCCATCAGGACATCGAACAATGGCAAACCAAGCTTGCAACACACCAAATGCCCTCTCAATATCCTCTCGGCAAGCTTCTTGTGCTTCGGCATATTTTTGTGTTTTTTGGTTTTGGGGTCTGAGGGAGTCCTGGATTAGGGGGTGTCCGGATGGCCGGACTATACCTTCGGCCGGACTCCTGGACTATGAAGATACAAGATTGAAGACTTCGTCCCGTGTCCGGAAGGGACTTTCCTTGGCGTGGAAGGCAAGCTTGGCGATACGGATATGTAGATCTCCTACCATTATAACCGACTCTGTGTAACCCTAGCCCTCTCCGGTGTCTATATAAACCGGAGAGTTTTAGTCCGTAGGACGAACAACAATCATACCATAGGCTAGCTTCTAGGGTTTAGCCTCTCTGATCTCGTGGTAGATCTACTCTTGTACTACCCATATCATTAATATTAATCAAGCAGGACGTAGGGTTTTACCTCCATCAAGAGGGCCTGAACCTGGGTAAAACATCGTGTCCCCTGCCTCCTGTTACCATCCGGCCTAGACGCACAGTTCGGGACCCCCTACCCGAGATCCGCCGGTTTTGACACCGACATTGGTGCTTTCATTGAGAGTTCCTCTGTGTCGTCACTTTTAGGCCCGATGGCTTCTCCGATCATCAACAGCGATGCGATCTAGGGTGAGACTTTTCTCCCCGGACAGATCTTCGTATTCGGCGGCTTTGCACTGCGGGCCAATTCGTTTGGTCATCTGGAGCAGATCGAAAGCTACGCCCCTAGCCATCAGGTCAGATTTGGAAGTTTGAACTACATGGCCGACATCCGCGGAGACTTGATCTTCGACGGATTCGAGCCACAGCCGAGCACGCCGCACTGTCACGATGGGCATGATTTAGCTCTACCGCCGAACAGTGCCCTGAGGCCGCACCTGTGTCCGCTCCGACCCCTAGCTCAGAGCCGATCACACCAAGCGAGGATGGGTGGTTAGACACCGCCTCGGGGGCTGCAATCTCTACGGCGATCGAGCCGAACACTAGCCCTATTCTTTGCGAAGCCCGTGACTCCAAGGAGCCGGACTCCTCTCCAGACTCTGAGCCCTCCGCGCCCCGACCGATCGAACCCGATTGGGCGCCGATCATGGAGTTCACCGCCGCGGACATCTTTCAGCACTCGCCCTTCGGTGATATTTTGAATTCACTAAAGTCTCTCTCTTTGTCAGGAGAGCCCTGGCCGGACTATGGTCGGCAAGGTTGGGATGCGGATGATGAAGAAATTCAAAGCCCACCCACCACCCACTTCGTAGCCACTGTCGATGATTTAACCGACATGCTCGACTTCGACTCCGAAGACATCGACGGTATGGACGCCGATGCAGGAGACGGTCAAGAACCAGCGCCTATAGGGCACTGGAAAGCCACCTCGGCGTATGATATATACATGGTGGACATCCCAAAAGAAGTCAATGGCGATGGAACAGCGGAGGATGACCCCTCCAAGAAGCAGCCTAAGCGCCGGCGTCAGCGGCGCCGCTCTAAATCCCGCCAAAACAAAAATGGTGATTCCGGCACGGGAGATAATAACACCCCGGACAGTGCCGAAGACAACCACCTCCAGCAAGATTTAGCACAGGAGGATACAGAAGCCAGCCCTCATGAGAGAGCGGCAGACAAAGAGGTCGAGGACGATAATTATATGCCTCCCTCCAGAGACCAGGCAAGCCTCGACGACGACGAATTTGTCGTGCCAGAGGATCCCGTAGAACAAGAGCATTTCAAATGCAGGCTTATGTCCACGGCGAGCAGGCTCAAGAAAAAACAGCAACAGCTTGAGCTGATCAGGATTTGCTAGCCGACAGATGGACTGAAGTCCTTGCGGCCGAAGAGTATGAACTCGAACGCCCCTCCAAGAGCTACCCAAAGCGCAGGTTGCTACCCCAATTAGAGGAGGAAGCATTTAAACCTACGTCACCAGCGCATGATGCGGCCGACCGGCCACCTCGTGGCCGCGACAGAGAGGCCTCTCGACCCTCCACTCAAGTCGCACCCCGGCGCCGCTCAAAAAATACCAAGGCATGGGAAAATGTGCTAGATCTGCGAGATATATTGGAGGACAAGGCAAGGCAAACAAGATCGATCTACGGATCACGTGGGCGCCCCACGGCACGAGACGGTACTCGTCACGCCGGATACAGTAAATCCGGCCGGGCCGAACACCGTAGACAAAGCTCGTTTGAGCTGCGTCGTGATGTAGCCCAATACAGAGGCGCCACGCACCCACTATGCTTCACAGATGAAGTAATGGATCTTCAAATCCCCAAGGGTTTCAAACCCGTGAACATCGAATCATACGATGGCACAACAGATCCTGCGGTATGGATCGAGGACTATCTCCTTCATATCCACATGGCCCGCGTTGATGACCTACACGCCATCAAATACCTCTCACTCAAGCTTAAAGGACCAGCTCGGCATTGGCTTAACAGCTTGCCAGCAGAATCAATTGGTTGTTGGGAGGACCTGGAAGCCGCATTCCTCGACAATTTCCAGCGCACTTATGTGCGACCACCAGACGCCGATGACCTAAGCCACATAATTCAGCAGTCAGAGGAATCGGCTAGACAATTCTGAACACGGTTCCTAACCAAGAAAAATCAAATTGTTGACTGTCCGGACGCAGAGGCCCTAGCAGCCTTCAAGCATATCATCCGCGACGAGTGGCTTGCACGGCACCTATGACAGGAAAAGCAAAAATCCATGACAGCGCTCACGACACTTATGACCCGCTTTTGCGCAGGAGAAGACAGTTGGCTAGCTCGCAGCAATAACATGACCAAGAGCCCTGGTAATTCGGATACCAAGGACAGCAGTGGCAGATCGCGTCGCAACAAGCAAAAGCGCCGCATTAACAGCGACAATGCTGAGGATACGACAGTTAATGCCGGATTCAAAGGCTCTAAACCCAGTCAGCGGAAAAAAGCCATTCAAAAGAAATACTCCGGGCCCGTCCAGTTTGGACTGAATACTCGACCGCTCATGCCAGATACATGGCACCCCCGAAAAACCAGCCAATCACACCAACAGGGATTGTTGGGTGTTCAAGCAGGCAGGCAAGTTAAATGCTGAAAGCAGAGACAAGGGGTTGCATAGCGATGACGAGGAGGAGCCCCGGCCGCCGAACAACAGTGGACAGAAAGGTTTTCCCCCACAAATGCGGACAGTGAACATGATATACGCAACCCACGTCCCCAAGAGGGAGCGGAAGCGTGTGCTAAGGGACATATACGCGATGGAGCCAGTCGCCCCAAAGTTCAACCCATGGTCTTCCTGCCCGATCACTTTTGATCGAAGGGACCACCCCACTAGCATCCGTCATGGCGGATTCGCTGCATTGGTTCTAGACCCAATTATTGACGGATTTCACCTCACTAGAGTCCTTATGGACGGCGACAGCAGTTTGAACCTGCTTTATCAGGATACAATGCGGAAAATGGGCATCGATCCCTTGAGGATTAAACCCACCAGAACGACCTTTAAAGGCGTCATACCAGGTGTAGAAGTCAACTGTGCAGGCTCAGTTACACTTGAAGTGGTCTTCGGATCTCCGAATAATTTCCGAAGCGAGGAGTTAATCTTCGACATAGTCCCGTTGCGCAGTGGCTATCACGCACTGTTCGGGCGAACCGCATTTGCCAAGTTCAATGCGGTGCCGCACTACGCATACCTCAAGCTCAAGATGCTAGGCCCTCGAGGCGTCATCACGGTCAATGGAAACACCGAACGCTCTCTCCGAATGGAGGAGCATACGGCGGCTATCGCAGCGGAAGTACAAAGCAGCCTCTCAAGGCAATTCTCTAGTCCGACTATTAAACGTCTGGACACCGTCAAGCGCGCCCGGAGTAACCTACACCAAGACCGCCCGGCACGTTCAGAGCAAGCGTAACAATGCGGCCCCAACCCCAGCCCTCGCGAACTTGCGAAACCAGTGCTGCGCGTACATAACTACCCTCTGGAAATACCATGGGCATAGGGGGAGGGGCACCATCACGGCACGCCCGAAACGCGGCTTAAACCGCACTAGGGGCTGCCAATTCCTTAAGTTTCTCTTATTTTCAGGACTCCATTCTTCGAAAGGTTTATCCGGCAGTACAATTGCCGCACAAACGATACAACTAGGGAAGCAGAAAGCTACGCCGCACTAGGAACTCTAAGGTGGTCTCTATAATGAGCAGTATACCTGTTTCGCATAACATTCCGCAGCTCGCCCCTGGAAAAGACATATTTGATAGTCCCATCTTTTTCTTATTGCACTATTTGTATCGTTCTGCTTTGATCGCAGCTTTTTTAAATAAACAATGCATAGCTTCCGTCTATTATTGCATTACCTTTTTTTACGAATATATGTTCATTAATGACATGTTGCACCCATACACTTTGCTACGGCCAATACGCCAGGGGCTTAAGTACCCCACAATACGGTGTGAGAAGTCCGAACACTTTCACAAGTGCGGCACCCCGAACTTATAACATTATATGCATCGGCTCCGAATCATGTCTTGGGTCAATAGTTGGGTTTGCCCGGCTCCTATGTTTTGGTACCTTATGTTCCGTTATATCGGCTAAGGTAGCACTAGGAGAATTACTGTGATTGTGCCCCAGTTGAGCTGGGCTAAGCACCTCAGTAGAGAAAGCTAAAACTGACCGTCATGATGAGGCGAGAGCTGGTCGCTGTTCGAGAGGTTTTCGAGTCCCTAAAGACTTATGCCGCTTAGAGCGAGGAGTCGGCTTTGTCCGGTCTAGGCATGGATAGCGCCCCGAACTCGGTCTTCCAAACACTAGGGGCTTCGCCGAAATTTAAAATTATAGAATTCTATGGCTAAGTGAGAGTGTTCAAGCACTATAGTTCGATTGCCTTGTTCGTTGTGTTGAGCGCCTCCCTCGAAGGACCCAAGAATGGGAAAAAGAGCGCTCATGTTTATCCCGAACACCCCAGCACTCGTGCCATGGGGGCAGAAGCCGACGACTCGCCATCTCTCAAATTTGATAAACGGCCATACAGAAGGTAATATTTTAAATTTAAAAAGCATTGCTTAGCGCACATGAACAAGTTTTCAGCACACAGGACAAAACGAGCGAGTTTACTGAAAAATTACATCCATGGAATATTCATCCGCCACAAGGCGGGCACCCTTCAGAATGTCCTCATAATACATCTCGGGCTTGCGATGCTCCTTGCCCGGCGGTGGCCCGTCCTTCACAAGCTTCTCAGCATCCAGCTTGCCCCAGTGCACCTTCGCATGGGCAAGCGCCCTACGGGCACCCTCGATGCATACGGAGCGCTTGATGACTTCGAGCCTTGGACAGGCCTCCACCAGCCGCCTCACGAGCCCGAAGTAGCTCCCAGGCATGGCCTCTCCAGGCCACAGCCGGACTATGAGGCCCTTCATGGCCTGTTTGGCCACCTTATGGAGCTCGTCCAGCTGTTTTAGCTGGTCGCTTAAGGGCACCGGGTGTTTGGCCTCAGCATACTGAGACCAGAACACCTTCTCCGTCGAGCTTCCCTCCTCGGCTCGGTAGAAGGCGGCGGCATCCGATACGCTACGGGGCAAGTCTGCGAATGCTCCTGGAGAGCTCCGGATTCGGGTAAGTGACAAGTAATTCACTTTTACGTGCTTACTTTGCATAAAGAATGCCTTACCCGCCGCTATCTTTTTTATTGCCTCAACCTCCTGGAGGGCCTTCTGGGCTTCGGCCTTGGCAGACTTGGCATCTTCAATGGCCGCCGCAAGCTCAGACTCTCGCGTCTTCGAGTCAAGCTCCAAACTCTCATGTTTTTTCATGAGAGTCTGGAGCTCTTGCCGCACCTTGCCAACCTGCGTCTCATGCTTCTCCCGCTCGGTGCGCTCCGTGGCCGCCCTCTTTTCGGCCTCGGACAGCGCTTGCTTAGGGCATCTCCACTAGTCCCCCCAAGAAGCCTCCTCAGGGCACTTTTTCACTGCCGGCGAAAAAAATTCCTCCCAGTCGCACCCCCAGCCTCTTAATTTTCGCCGGATTCGACCAAAAACAGAGCCGGCGCTCCCGACGGAAACTCAGGAAGCCGGGGGGCACTTGGGGGGCTTAATCTCGCCGTTTGCAGGCGCTGGCCCACCTGCCAGCGTCTCTCTGCTCTCTCCTCCCTTTTCCTCCTTTTTTATTAGCCGCAGCGCTCGCCTGTACGCTCATCTGCCCGACGTTGACCCAGCACCAGGATGGACGCCGCCATGCCACCATGCTCGCCTGGCCGCCCACGCCCAGCTGCCCGGCTGCCCGGCAGCCTCAGCCTCGCCGCCGTGCTCGCCCTGTTTCTTGCTCCTCCCCCTGGTTGGTTCTTGCTCCTCCCGCAGAGCTCGCGCAGGAGGAGGCGGTGGCCGCGGCAGTCGACGAGGATGAGTTGTTGCAGGGAGATGCAGTCGGCGGGGAGGAACACGATGGCGAGGAAGCCGACGAAGCGATCGAAGGTGACGTGCGAGACGTGGCGCACCTCCGTGGGCTGCCCTATCTGCATCCCCGTAGCAGCGGTGCCGGCGCCATCCTCGGCGCGCACGCTGCTACACAGCAGCAGTGACCTCCGCAGCGCCGCAACCACCATATCCACCATGGAAACCCCTCCCCTCGCCGCCGGCGGTATCAGCGGCCGCCAGTGGATGCCAGTGGACGCACACCCGACGCCGTTGATGGGGCGCGAGTGCGACGCCCGCGGTGAGGATGAACGGCGGCAGCACGAACGGGTCGTGGTTGTGGAAGAAGCCGAAGTGGCGGGGCGGGGAGGCCGAGCGCGCGGGACACGACGCGGCGCCAGCGGCGGCACACCACCGCGCACCGGCAGCCGCCTGAAGACCTCCAGCAGCATGTCGTGGGGCAGCGCGGACATGATCGACATCCACGGCCTCATCACCTCCGCCAGCATCTACCCCGTCCTTGAGTACATGGAGCACGACCTCGCCGGACTCGCTTCCTCCCCTGACCTCTCCAAATGGAGGGACTGCGCCACGAGCAGGGCCTGTATGCACCGGAGCGTGCCCACGACATCGCCTGTGACCTACTCGACGAAATGCTGCTGCCTACTTGAGCCTCAACATTGCTCCTGGGGGGCGCAACGAGTGGAAAGATTTGCGCCCCCAGGCAAAAAAATTCGCCGGCAGCCCCCCAGGAGGCGAAAAAAATGCCTCCTGGGGGGCTCAACGGCTGGAGATGCCCTTAAGGGTCGCCACCTCAGTTGTGGCCCCGACAATAGCCGCGTTAATCCTGTCACTTTTTGCAATTGCACCTTTCACATATTTCAATAAGGTATTTCTTACCTTCCTTCTCCTCGAGCTGCTTCTTGGCTAGGCCGAGCTCTTGCTCGGATCGCTCGAGGTTCTGCTTCAGCGTATCCACCTCCGCAGTCAGTGCGGCGGAGGCCAGCAGCGAAGCCTGCATACGCATATTGACTTGATTATGTTAGACTCCTGCGAATGTTATTAGATCCTCTATTCGGCTTTTCTTTCCGAACACCGAACAGAGCATCAGGGGCTACTGTCTATGCGGTAATATTTTTACATATTCTTTACTTACCGCAAAGCCTGTTAGAAGGCTGGCACAGGCTTCAGTCAGTCCGCTCTTGGCGGACTGAACCTTCTGGATCACCACACTCATAATAGTGCGGTGCTCCTCGTCGATGGAGGCATCGTTAAGCGTCTCCAGCAAATTTTCCGGTGCCTCCGGTTGGACGGAGGCCACCGACTCGGTAGGCTTGCTCCTCTTGGAAGGAGGCTACCTACCGGAGTCCGGAACCGTTGAAGGTTCCGGCGCGGTGTCCGGCTCAAGGCCGGACTTGGAGCCCTTGGGGGTTCTATCCCCTTTACGCCTGGAGTCTAGGAGGTTGCCTTGCGGCGCCTCCAGGACCACCTCCTCCTGGCTTGGAACCTGTTGGGACGCCACCTCGGCGCCATCCATAGGGTGGGGTAGGAAGCCGTCGGAAGCGAATTCACATCCGACGAGTCCAGGGAGCTGCTCGACGACTCGTCGAGCCTGGCCTTGGGCGGACTGCACAATCATGTTCGACGTAAGGAAAAGTTGTGCAATGGGGGAATACTATGAATCACTCTGGTATCTGAATACTTACGATTTCGCCACGGGCTTGGCCCTGTGCAGCCACTCCTCTTCGCCGTCGTCGGCGTTGGTAGAGCAGTCCGGAGGAGGGGTCTTCCCCCTCTTGGACCCTTCGGCCTCCCCGGTTGGGGTGGCCTTCCTTTTCTTCCCTCCCCCCACTGGGGGGGAGAGGTCTCTTCTTCCTCCTCCTCGTCTTCATGGGAGGAGTGCGCCTTGGAGTCGTCGGATGATGAATCCGACACCTCCTGGCGCCGGGCACTCTTTCAAGTCCCTGTGGCCTTCTTCTTGGCCTTCTTCTCCGGCACCACGTAGAGTGCCGGAACCAGCAGCTTCGCCAAGCGGGCGTCCGCTGGGCCTTCGGGCAAAGGAGCCGGACAGTTGATCTGTCCGGACGTCTCCTGCCAATCCTGTCAAAGGTAAGGGAGCTTAGATCCCGCATGGAGTCAAACTATGAAAAACTAATACCCTGTAAAAGGTGAAAACGGCTTACCGCGTGAGCATGACGCTGCGTGTTGAATCCGCGATCCTCAGTAGCGGATGCGGTGGCCTCGGCGCCCTTGAAAAGCACCTTCCAGGCATCTTCGTATGTCGTGTCAAAGAGCCTGCTCAGAGTTCGGTGTCGCGCCGGGTCGAACTCCCACAAGTTGAAAGCCCGTTGTTGACACAGGAGGATCCGGCGGATGAGCATAACCTGGACTACGTTGACAAGTTTGAGCTTCCTGTCCACCAGGGTTTGGACGCATGTTTGGAGTCCGGTCAGCTCTCCTTTTTTACCCCATGACAGGCCCGTCTCTTTCCAGGAGGCGAGCCGCGTAGGGGATCCGGATCGGAACTCGGGGGCTGCGACCCATTCAGGGTCGCGCGGCTCGGTGATGTAAAACCACCCCGACTGCCACCCTTTTAGGGATTCCACGAAGGAGCCCTCGAACCATAGGACGTTGGACATCTTGCCCACCATGGCGCCTCCGCACTCCGCTTGGGTGCCGCGCACCATCTTGGGCTTGACATTGAAAGTCTTGAGCCATAGGCCGAAATGGGGGCGGATGCGGAAGAAAGCCTCGCACACGATGATAAACGCCGAGATGTTGAGGACAAAGTTCAGGGCCAGATCGTGGAAATCCAGGCCATAGTAGAACATGAGCCCCCGGACAAATGGGTGGAGAGGGAAGCCCAGTCCGGGGAGGAAATGGGGGAGGAACACCACCCTCTCATGGGGCCTAGGGATGGGGATGAGCTGCCCCTCTTCGGGAAGCCGGTGTGCAATGTCGTTAGACAAGTATCCGGCCTGCCTCAGTCTTTTGATGTGTCCCTCCGTGATGGAGGAGACCATCCACTTGCCTCCCGCTCCGGACATGGCTGGAGAAGGTTGAGGTGGGATGTGCGGACTTGGGCGCTGGAGCTCGAGTGCGCGGAAATGGATAGGCAAAGGAGGAAGAAGGCGTGGATGAAAAGGTGGATCCTTATCCCCTTATATGGGCGGACGCGACTATGCGCCCCCACCAGCCTGGTAAAACTCGCTTATCTCCCAAGCACCGTAGTCAATGGTGCGGTTGGGTTACCCACACCCGTATTGATGAGAATCCCAGAATAAGGGGACACGATCTCTGCTTTAACAAGATGTGCCAAGGAAACCACCTCGCTAAACACGCTGAGGTGGGACAATAAAACGATTCGAATAAAGACTTGGCCGTCATGTGATGTCACGCTACGGAATACGTCAGCAGATTAGATTTGTGTAAATATTCTCTCTATGGCAATATGTGGAAACTTATTTTGCAGAGCCGGACACTACCTTTGTGTTCAAAATCTTCTATGAAGTACTTGGAGGAGGAACCCGCCTTGCAATGCCGAAGACAATCTGCGCGCCGGACTCGTCGTCATTGAAGCCTGGTTCAGGGGCTACTGAGGGAGTCCTGGATTAGGGGGTGTCCGGATGGCCGGACTATACCTTCGGCCGGACTCCTGGACTATGAAGATACAAGATTGGAGACTTTGTCCCGTGTCCGGAAGGGACTTTCCTTGGCGTGGAAGGAAAGCTTGGCGATACGGATATGTAGATCTCCTACCATTGTAACCGACTCTGTGTAACCTTAGCCCTCTCCGGTGTCTATATAAACCGGAGAGTTTTAGTCTGTAGGACGAACAATAATCATATCATAGGCTAGCTTCTAGGGTTTAGCCTCTCTGATCTCGTGGTAGATCTACTCTTGTACTACCCATATCATCAATATTAATCAAGCAGGACGTAGGGTTTTACCTCCATCAAGAGGGCCCAAACCTGGGTAAAACATCGTGTCCCCTGCCTTCTGTTACCATCCGGCCTAGACGCACAGTTCGGGACCCCCTACCCGAGATCCGCCGGTTTTGACACCGACAGGGTCACTGATGGTCTTCACAAATGTTGACCATGGTCTGTAAACACCGTCGGCAAGATAGTACCACATGGTATAGTCATGGCCACTGATTGTACAGTTACAAGCCGGAGCTTTGCCACTAGCTAGTTGAGAAAATAGATGGGATCGCTGCAAACATTGATATCATTGAGAGACCCAGAAAAACCAATGAATAAATCATGTGAGGCCATGGCTTCAATCACAATGGTGGGTTCACGTTTGTGGCCGAGGTATTGCCCTGCTCAAGCCACCGGGCAGCTCTTCCAGCTTCAATGCATGCAATCAATACTACCTAGCATGCCCGTCCATTCCCTCTTTTCGTGCATTGCCATGAGTTCCTTTGTGTCTTCCTTGTTTGGAGCTCGAAGGTACTCCGGGCCAAAACTCCGGATCATTGTCTAAGCAAAGACATAGACGCATTTGATGATGGTATCTTCTCCAATGCGAAGATGTTCATCGGCGTAGTCGGCGGGAACACCATATGCAATCACTCTCATCGGTGCCGATATTTTTTGATATGCACTAAAGCCAAGCAAACCAGCGGCATTCCTATGCCGAGTGAAAAAACGGCAATTCTGCTCGCAAGCTTCAATGATGCACACGAAAAGAGACCTACGCAATGCACACGAAAAGAGACCTACGCATTCGGTTCGCCTACGAAATAGATGAGCCGGATATGTCGGTACCTTAACGAAGTAGTCCTTCATGAGCATCTTGTCGCCAAGAGCTCGGTTGCAAGGATGCATAACCGGTCAACCGTGGATCTGTGGCGTTTTTCTCCGGGCCCTTCTCAAATTTGTCCACGAGATGTAACAACACTGTGATGCGTCGCTGGGGGCGCGTCGAACCGTTTTCTCACTGAAAAGACCGATGTGGGACAGAAAAAACGATAGACGAAAAAAAAGCTGTGGAGCCATCAGCCGGAGGAGGCTGTGGGTACTAAACGCCGACGTACGAGAGATCAACTCTGCGGTTTCTTCAATAACGAGCTCCAGAATTGACGAACGTACAGATGACTCAATTGTGAGTGCGTGACCAGCACAAGGGATTCATTGTAGGTACTGCTCGGCTGGCCATGGAATTGATAACAATGAACTAGACCTAGTGCCGTGACTGGACCAAGAGTTTTAGACATACAAAGGTCTACAGACTACTAGCAATCATGAAGTGACATGTGATTCTCAACCATGATAAATGATATTTGCTCAAACGCTTAATGCATTGCCCCCCTGATGCATGTTTAATACATCAATATTTCTCCCGATACCTCTCAAGCCACAAGAATATTGTTTGTCCCCCCTTCTAGCTATAGTGGTGTCTCGCATGGCCTAGGTTCACAAAATGCATATCCAGCTCTGAGCATGTATATTTATACATGTGAAACGAATGGATCAAATATACATTCAATGATCGGGATATGATCCTGATAATCAATGACATCACAACCCATGTACCTCTGTGCGTTTCAATGCTTGATTGACACCATATGCTACTTCATATTTAGTAGTACCAAGCAACATAGTAAGAAAATCAATTATCTATTACTATACTAATCCTAGACTCCCTAGAAAGTCCCACGTTAATATTATTATTATTATTATTATTATTATTATTATTATTATTATTATTATTATTATTATTATTATTATTATTACTATTACTATTACTATTACTTTACTATTACTACTATACTAATCCTAGACTCCCTAGAAAATCCCTCATTAATTAGAATTTACGAGCTGTTAATTTGATGGGACCGAATTATAACGGTGTGGATCAACCTGGAAACAGAAGAAAAAAATCACATCTCAATCTCCATCTTTTTTTTCTTTGAAGGATCAATCTCAATCTTTTTTTTTGAAGGTTCAATCTCAATCTTTCTAATGCTCCAAAAATCTCATCTCAATCTCAAACTTTTTTTGAGGGATCAATCTCAATCTCTCTTTTTGTTAGGAAGGATCAATCTCAATCTTTCTAATACTGCACGACAGCTTATACCACACCAACCTTTACA
>NC_041384.1:23322563-23335035 GCF_002162155.2 Triticum dicoccoides
TTGAGGGATCAATCTCAATCTTTTTTTTTTGAATGTTCAGTCTCAATCTTTCTAATGCTCCAGAAATCTCATCTCAATCTCAAACTTTTTTTGAGGGATCAATCTCAATCTCTCTTTTTGTTAGGAAGGATCAATCTCAATCTTTCTAATAATGCATGGCAGCTTATACCACACCAACCTTTACATGCCAATCAGAGAAACTGGTCTCATGTAACGGTTCTATAAACAGAAGGAAAAGAAAATGTCATCAGAATCTGAATCTTTTTTTTTTGAGGGATCAATCTCAATCTTTTTTTAGGAAGGATCAATCTCAATCTTTCTACTAATGCTACACGACAGCTTATCTCTACTCCTAATGGACGAGTTGGTTGAATAATCCTCCCACTTTCGTCTGGTTTTTTTTCGTCCGGTTTATTTTCGTCTCACCTTCCACCACCACTCCCATGTTAATTTTTCTTCTTCACACTTAAAACCGAATCGTGTCTGATACTCCTTCCATTTATTCGTGCTTGCTTTGGCAGGTGTCGATTTAATTCAATCATGTAAATATTTGGTAATTAAGAATTCAAAAATAATACCATATACAGGAGATCACCTTCCAAACAAATCACCTCCCTCTCCGATTTATTTCTCCCACCGATCTTCTTCCATACTTAGCTCCGCTCGGAAAAAAATACAGCCGTCGAAGCCACCGATCTCTTTCCATACTTAGCTCCACCTTTGCTCCCTCCCACACACTTTTACGTAGCCCAAGAAATCCTCTCGCACGATCCTCGCAATAACTACAGAATATATCCTTCCCCAATTATCGCTTTCCTTGCCCGAGCGAGATCGTGGTCCCTTCTCCCCTCCTCCCTCCCACAGCTCGCTCAGGTTTTCTTCCGCTACACCTATCCTCTTCCGGCCTCTTCCTGGAGCCCTCGGCTTCGTGCTCGTAGGAATCGGAGGCGGTGACGCTCGACGTTGTCACGTCGAGGCTGGATCTAGGGGACAGGCAGGCGGCGCTCGTCACGGGAAGAGGAGCATGTAACTCATGGAGTCAAAGCTTGTGTGGGGCCGTTTGGCGACGCTCGACCACGGCAGGGAGGCGAGGACGCGTGAACGCATATGTGCCTGCTCGCCGAGCGTCGCGACGTTGACGGGCTGGGGCTTGATGTCGAGGCCCTCCGCTTCCTGCACCTCTTCGTGTCGATGGCCAGAGGCACACACCGGTACTAGAAACACGATGGCCAGAGGTATACCGTTACTGGAAACACAATCCTGAATCTCTTCCGTGTATGTTCCCAAGGTGTGTGTTTAGTTGTTTACCTCGTATCTTATCTTTGTCTATAGTCACCAATAGGATTAGAAGTCTGACTGCGCAGAATCTGTATTAAACAGTACATGCCCTTATTATTTCTAACATAAAATCTCGTTTTGTTGACAGTAAGCAACCACCTAATTTTAGGAAGTACCGTGTGGTGGCAAAAAACACTGATATTCAAGACTTCGTTTTCTACAAATGATGATCCAAAATGCATAGAAACATGGGTAGAGATGGGAAACTGTGAAAGCGATGGGAACTATCTGGTACGAACAGTGTCATCATCTTATAATGCTTCATCTATGTACACCATAATGATGCATCTTACGTATCTATCTATTGTATCTAAAACCTTAATGCAATTAACTGTTGATTTTGCCCTACAAAAGGAATACATGATTGAGCGATCTAGCAGATACTTATGAACTTCTGAAGCTCGGTTGTTCAGATTATCATGGATGAGATGATAAGGAAGCGCCTGATATAGTAAGTGTCGATCTTCCGGTCTTGGCATTTTTAGATTCCTTGAGGTAGCTCAACAAATTTGCTGCAATGCTTTGTAGGATCATTTTGCAGATTTTACTGAAATGGTACCTGGTTTGAATTTGGTTATTTGCTCTATTTGTTTATTTATTTTCCTAGAAACAATCTGCTGTTACAAGCTTTGCTCTTAATTTTGATGTAAATCTCATGTTACCAGGTCCGCCATGACATGAATGCACCGTTGTCCCACTATTTCGTTACACCGCAGTACTCATATTTTACTAGCAATCAGCTAATCAGTGACTGCAGTGACGTTCCCATCATCATGGCTCTGCAAATAGGTGTCCGTGTAATTAAACGAGACATGGTGCTAAATTCTTCTAAAGATGATACTGATATTCTCCATCGAAGTACTGAATATGACTTCCATGGATAGTACTCATATTTATGCCTACCAATCTTTGTAAGTGTGGAACCTATATAATTCTCTTCGTATAAAATACTACTCCATCCATCTCAAAATACTAAAGTTGAACTCAACCAGCGATACTTATTTTGGGATGAATTGAGTACTGTTTTGGGAAAGGCATCTAGCTGAGTTTTAATAAAACTCTTCAGATTTGTATGTTGAGATTGTCTTCAGCAAATAATATTTCTATGAGATGTAGATTAACGACAACTAACAAGGACTGCCATGATTAGAGCTACGATTTTGCCCCATGTTTTAGTATGCATTCTTGCAAGCAACAAAGGTAAGGACATTGGCATCATGTAGTTTCGGGTAGTGCATGGTTCTATTTAATTAGTTTTTTCACAAAATGGCTAATGGTGCTGGTTGATTAAATGTGTATGTGCATTGAACAAATTGGTCAGAACTGACAACATCATTAAATTCAGAAATTCTGATACAAATAAAGAAGGAGAACAAATGAGCTTCGTATGAATGAGAAAAGTGAGAATGAGCTTCGTATGAATGATGCATGACAAAGTTATCGTATTTACATGCCTGAGTACAGTATATCCTATACACAATATTGTATAGTTCAATGTTAAGTGAGTAAATATACATTTGACACCAACATGTTTGGAAATCCCAAGTCAATCTATTTTATAACTAAAAAAATTGGTGATTACATGAAAGCATATATAATAAATTCAATTCATTTATCGAACATTTTCTGAACGGGATGTGGCTGCACCGAGATGGCCTGAGCAAGGGAGCACGACGACAATGCTGACACTCTCTCATTTGATTTCAGATTACTGTGCTCACTCCTATCTCTCGCTTGCTTGCAGGCTTTCAAAATTAAAGTTGGGTCGCCGAATTGAGGCCAAGGCCCATGTTGTTCTGCATTTTTACAGATGGTCTTCTGTGATCAAATTGGCGTCTCAATGTAAGGACTGAAGTGATATAGTTATCTTGTTTCAGTTGTTTGCTTTTGCTTATTGATAGAGATAATTATTCCCTATTCAGTAGAGATGCTGTCCAATGAGAGAGTATCCATGGCGATTTTATCCCGTACACCCAGCAGTATGAAACGAGCACACACATATGTGTTCTATTCCATCCACCTAAGTTTATGAATCGATCTTTCTTCAAGATATTTATGGAATTTCACCGGTTTCTATGATTTAGTGTTGTGTTGTCAATGTCATCAGGCTCTGGATGATTAGCATTCCACCAACTATATTCCATATATATATGTATTCTTCAGTTCAACAAGGATGCTGATATGATGATTGAGGAAATGAAGCTTAGAGTTGTCTACACATTGCCCAGTGGAAGCTCAGACAACAACGGAGTTACATCTTTGGCATACAGGAGCTTCAGGAACTTCAGGCAGGGCACTATGATTTCTCGGTGAGATTGGCTAGCTTTATGTTCTATGTAGGAAACATATGTTTTGCTAATAAATTTGTAGTGCAAAGGCTAACTGTATCTGCACAAGAGCCGAACCTGAAGAAGTTGAGGGCCCATGCAGCGATTTCAGAACCTAGGGAAAACTAGACTGACTGGTCTTCAAGAAATAAAGGGCAACAATAAAAAATTATCCATTTATATTGAATTAGGAACAATCTTCTAGCACACACATCTGGTTTGACATTTTGACATTTATATGGATAGAAACATGAGCAGACGCCTACGACCAGACGCCATCGCTTCACACGGTCGCCTTTCGGCCATAAGATTCACCGGCGGGGTACTTGGAGCAGGGAGCCACGGATAGAAACTGACACACCTTATATGCATTATGCGGAACAATCGGTACTACTTGTTTTAGGAGTATGGTTCAAAAATTTGGTACCGACAATGATTAGGTTCCAACGATTCAGTAACCCTTATTTATATGCAGGATAAATTCAGTAGGAAAAGTAACCAACAGAATCTGGGTACAATAAAATGGAAACAAATTACTTCTAGCCTGAACATTAAATTCCAGCATAATTCTTTTGTGGCATTATGTATGTCTGGGTGTAACATATGCAACTTTGAAGGTGACGCTGGCGAGGCATTACTATATCTTTCTAAGCTTCCACTCTATGTTATTTTGTTTGTTCTGGAGATTCATAAATATTTCTATTTTTCGCTTCAGTATTCACTGAAAGGCTGGACTACGTTTACCTTTTGTTCTTTAAAATGGTAGTGTTTGTAATTTGTTTCCCGACATTTTGTGCATCTTCTCGATTCTGGTGGATTGAACTCATGTAAGCTAGCTTTGTAACATTTGGCTGCACGTATAAACTGATCTTAACACATCCGTTTGGACTTTTGATTTTATTTTGTCCTCGTAATTTGCAGATTCACATTTTTCCCACCTTTTTGTTTGTTAGTAAAATACTTTAGAACTTATATACTAGCAATAGAATATTAGGACAAACTTTGGGTGGCACTAGGTGCAGCAAAAAATGGTGCCATGGCAGCGGAATTGGACTGACGCTACAGTTCCCACTTTTAAAGGTTCGGTTGACCTTTTCCATGTCATTTATCTTGTGATTGTAGCCCATTTCTTTTGTAAGTGATCAACATTAACACTTGGTTTTGTTACTAAGGATGTTGGACACTGGTTAAGTATTACAGGCGGATTATGTTGGCTTAGTTTGCTACAATTTATGCCCGTTAAGAGAATAGTGGATACAACTATAATATCTATGTAGTGCATTTTTTAGTAATGTAGAAGCTTCTAAATTATTGACTGTGAGTATCTCACACAAACTTATCTACTTTTTCTATGCTTTGTGATTCTATCGTGCCCTATCTTTAGAAGTCACTCTGATTCAGTTAATTCAATGCCCAGCAATATCATCAATTCAACAAGCAGTTACTCGAAATTCCATCGCCCCAAATGGCATAGGATACCTCGGGCGTCCAACTTCTGGCATAAGTTTTTGTGCATTCAAAAATTTAGGAACCTGAACCACAAGGGCAAATGGAAGGCACCTTTGATCGGTAATCCAGGTAACCTCAGCTTCCCCACTACTATACATCCAGACTTCTGCCCGTTTATCTCTTCTGCTAAACTATAATATAGTGAAGCATCAAAGCTCATACGATTTTTCCCTTGTTTGTGCAAAGTACATGGATGATTCTTACACCTATGCTTTTGATAGGCTGATGCACACTGGCGTTGAGCCAAGGTAGGTTAGTGCTTCACAAGGACCAGCTCTAAGCATGACTTGTGCAGATATGGGAAAGAAGCCTAGGTAGGCCTCCTTTCTGAAGAAAAAATATATATGGGAAAGAAGACTAGATGAAAAATCTTGGGGAAGACTTTGGTGAAGAAGAACAAGGTGAATTTTATCTGTTCAACAAAATCAAGTTTGTTCCTGCACTTTGATGTTATGAATCACTGTGTAGTAAGCAGGAGTGCTTCTCAATCAATATTTTATATGTTTGTTAGAAATTGAACAAACAAATATCTATCTGGCAGTCTATAATGGGTTTTGACGCTGGTTCATTGCTACACATATAGTGGAGAGCTTCCTAAAAATTGGAGGGGACTTGTTGTAGCCTTATAATGTATTATCTCGGGTATTACATTTCTCATTCCATTCGCCAACATTTTGAATGAGTTTAAATGTTAGCACTCTTAGACAATTGACAATGTTTATTCAAAAGATTATACTGCAGTTCTACGTGAGTTTCTCATCATAATTCTTTAAATTTCAAATCAGATACAAGTGCAACAAAATATAGACATGACAAGATACTGAGCTCTCACATTTGAATGCTAATGTTCCTTTGTAGACATGGGTTTATTACCATGGTGCTAGCATTAGGTTCAACCTTCTAAACTTTTTTTTTGCTTTTCTTTGTTATTTCGTGTCTTCTTGCGGTCTATTTTCTATTATATAAAAAGTAGTATTTTTCCATTTAGCTTCTTCATGGTCAACAGGATTCACTAATAGCATGGGCTGGAATTCATATTGGCTTTGTACAGAGGAATAGCAGTTTCATATTTCTCATACTTGCTTTCCATGTTATTCTGTTGCTGGCTCATAGTTTCACCAATTTACAGTAGCAGGCTTCCAGCTATCTTATGGTTCTATATTTTGTGCATTATTTATCTCTCATGCATAAGAAATTACGCTATAAAGAAAGTTGATTTTCAAGAAACAATTATTCCACAACACTTTACGTGGATTCTAAAATGAACATTGAATGTCAAGAAACATTTATTCCAGAAAGTTGCAGTTTGCTTAGGAAACATACAATTCTTGTTGTAAGTAATAGTACTACTGTAACAACTTTTTCGTATTTTTAATTTATATTGGGTGTTGTCATGGTAAGAGACACTTTTGTATTGTGCATAATTTCTTGCTATTTGTTTTCCATCTTGTTGAAGTTGGTAAAATATTTAGACGTCACCTACTCAAGTTTCTGAATGAATGTTGAAGTTTTGTTTGTTGATCTGATAATATGCTAGCCTAGCATCGAACATATTAAAAAATACCACTGAAATTAATGTATTGTGTAATCATGTACATATGTTTTCCTATTCTCTTGTTAGGTGGCATCAACTAAAGCAAGGCTTGGTTTATAAAATGGATGCAAAGCAATTAACATGTTGAATTTTACATGGGAGGAGGGGGTGCACTATATCCTCCATATGACTTTATTCACTAGTTGGAATGTATATTCCTGTTTCCTTTGGCAAGAAATGTATATTCACAGAACTCCTTAATTTGAAAACCATCATGTTGTTATATCTTGACACTTGTGCTTGTGATATAATTCTTGTGTAGTCTGAAGTTAAAACACACACAGTACAAACGCCGATGTTTACAAACAGGTACACACACTCATCCTTATGAACGCATGCATGCACACTCTACCCATATGAGCACCTTCAAGATACTGAGCCAGTTGGTCTTGAGATTATCGACAAAAACATCGCCCACATGACAATCGTCACTGTTTTCAAATGTATGTGACAATGAGAGAATATTAACGTGAGGTGTTTATTGAATTCATGCTCCAGCCAACTCATCAAAAAATCTGAACTGATGAAGCGAGATGGACAATATATTTCAACTAAATGTAATGCACTATCACGTTTAGGCTTATTTAGTGCTTAGATGTGTGATCGATGTAGAACGTAGGATCTTCTATTTTAATACTGCGTTGGTGGGGTCTTAAACTCAAAAGACCTCTTGACTTGGATACCATATTGATTCATGCTTCAGCCAACTTATTCAAAAGTTTGAACTAATGAAGAGAGGTGGGCAATATATTTCAACTAAATGTAATGTACTATCATCCGTTGATGGAAAGGATATGAACAATGAAAGAGAAGAGAGATGACTATGTGATAGCAAGGTCGGAGGTGAGGTCCAAGGTTTGTCAGAAAATAGGAGGCAGCTAGGGAGAATTAACATTTTTTTTATTTTTTTTGCGGGAGAATGCACATGATGTCACGTCTTGTTGCGATGGTGAATATGGAGGAAATGGAAAGGAACGAGATATGAAATGTTACCTTATGTCTTCCCACAATCTTGGTATATATCTAAAAGTATATATTACCTGTATATGTAGAAAAGTTGAGGGACAACATCTTCGTGGAGAAGATAAAAGATGGCCACAACTTATGCTCTTGGACTCATCTATATTTCTTTTGTGCCCGTAGCAACGCACGGGCATTCTACTAGTACCTGTAGAAAAACACAACAACCTTTACACACCAATCAGAGAAAAAACTGCAAGCCATTGATCTAGCGGACTGGATTGTGTGAGCCCTAATTATAATGTCTCAGATTGAGAAAGAAACTAGAAAAAAAGATGGACCATTGACGATGTGGTAATAGAAAAACACATCTATCGCTAATCCTACGAAGAGAAAGAACGCCGTCGGCCATCCTCGCGTTTCTTATTGTCGATAAATTCCCGTGAGATGTACAAGTACATGTGCTGAGCACTTGATTAATCTTCTGGTCAGGTGTGCAAGTGCACAAAGCTGGCTTGATCGATCTTGGTCCCTGGTCTAGATGTTATGCCCATCGATCAGTCAAATTGAAAGAGGAACAATGCATGCATGTATTATACTTCCTATATACATGGGGTCATCGGTGCTGCAGGCCTTCAACGTGTTGTGCGGCAAGGAGTTTAGTATAGATAATTTTTCAGCGGAGGAGTCTTGCTTGGTTGCCTTCTTCAATGTTAAATTCTTCCAAGCTTCCATGATGTAATTGTTCATTCTTTTTAGTCCTAATTAGTGTGGTGTTATATTTATTTCATTTTTACAGAATAGTATATACACTATATAATATAATTTAGCAGATCCAAATGAGGTTGGACTAGCTCAGAATTGTCACCATTGATGGGACAGCCGACCATCAAACACATGGGTGCTTCGGACATTCAAGGTGACGCACAACGGCACAAGCGCCATGAAATAATAGTACCGGACGTTCGTTCCTTATAAGCCGACCATGGGGTTGGCCAGCAAGAGGTATGTAATCAACTGGCAATGGTAGTAATACATATATGACTAGGTAAATATATTGGTTTGTACATTGTTATTACTGTAGCTATACATCGATTGATATATGCCGATGGCTCGACATATTAAACCTGTATGCGTACATTTTGTTAGTTCCGTCAGATGCGCACCTATGGAGAAGTAGCTCGAACCAGGCAGCTGGATGGATCTTCATGGAGGCTAGCTAGCCTGATGGATTTATAGCCAGGTGCAAACATGCTCGCAAGAGAACACAAGTGGAATTAATTGGTTGCCACGTGCATGTATAGTGCTGATTACTGTATTTCTTTGTGTTAATTTGATCTCATCGTGTGATTACAAGCTATATCCTAATTTCACATATCTAACTCGGATTAAGACTTCTGCTCCAATACATATTGGTATTCACATGGCGTTAAACTTTAACACATGCAGCAAGTACAAATTCGTCATGCTATTGATCTACCTTAACCTACGATTTATGTTACTATTAAAACAAGATAAATATCCTCCCAATCTTATTATTAGGGTTTGGTCATAGTTATAGCCATGTTTATTCGGCTAATCAGGCCTTCAACTCTGACGTGTCTATATAAAGAAGATGATGTCCCAAAAATCCATCCAGAGTAGGGATGAAAATGGAGCGGAAACGGACGGAACTGAGTGCTATCATATTTGTTTTCATATTTTTTTGCAGAAGCGGAAACGAATACAGAAATCCCGGAAATGAATACGGAAACAGATACTACCGGAAACGGACATGGAGCGAATACAAAGAGGATACGGAAACAGAAATAGGCATTGATCGGAACTTAAAAACCCCTTGAATCATAGAGAAATACACACAAAAACAAACAAATTTAATGAGTTGTCAACATGGCTACAAAATAATATCATTATGTTAGCAACTTAGCATAGTATTATAGTAGTACCGGACAATTGCATATAGGGTCAAGCTGAGTACATGTGTGGTAGTAGAAGTTGAGCCTTAGATCTATTCTACTAATTATGTCATTGTGTTCTCTTTGGTGGTTGGGCTATGAAGCAGCTATAGGTCTATAGTAAAAACAGAAATTCCATATTCACGGAAACGGAAAGTTCCATTTCCATGCATGTCCCACCGGAAAACACCGTTTTGTTTTTGTTTCCGTTTCCGCATAAAAAATTCCATTTCTACTTCCGTTTTGCAAATTTCCGTTTCCGTTTTCATATTTTCTCTCCGTTTCCATTTTTCCTCCGGAAAAACGGAAAGTTTCCACTCCATTTTCATCCCTAATCCAGAGTTCCAAACCATGATCCTCTTGCATGAAGACGAATTAATACATCAATCTCGTGCTTTTGAACCAGTACATCTATACCAATATAAAAAGACCAAAAGGAGCAGATCCAACTGATCTCGCCCATCGAACTAAGTCAATCCAATGACCTAGACTGCTCCAATGGCTAGCGTTAAACGTGTTTAACGTGTAATTAATGTCATACCAAATATTGAACTAATCATATAATAAACACACAAATAATAGCATACCTAATATCCACAAGCAATTAATATATTACCTAAATATACCAATATAAAAAGACCCAAAGGATCATATCCAACTGATTTCGGCCATCGAACTAAGTCAATCCAACGACCTAGACTGCTCCAATGACGAGCGTTAAACATGTTTAACGTACAATTAATATCATACCAAATATTGAACTAATCATAGAATAAACACACAAATAATAGCATATACCTAATATCCGTGTGCAATCAATATATTGCCTAAATATTAACGTGCGTTGCACGTGCGCATTTACTAGTGAAGAATAAGGTATTCAGAAGTTATCATGTATTTGATCAGCCCCATTTTGATCAATTATTTTCTCATTCAAAAGCCAGGGCAAAAAAAGCAACTTGATCATCATTATTTTTTTACTTCTTTTTTTTTTCAAATTAACTCCCGCTTCCCCAGTGTACATAGATTGAACACCACACAAATTGATCAGTGAGGAATCTTTGGCCGAACACCGGAGTTGCCGTGGGCACGTTCATCAATGAATTTGAGTTTGACCGAAATATCCACCACTGTATGATATTTGGGGTCAATATTATAGACGCATGTGTCCGACCACAGTTAAATACATCGACCAGACATACGCAACAGTTTCACATTAAACCACGGATGTATCGAATTGCATAGATGTGGCCATACATTACTACTGATGGATATATTATTTTACAGGCCTTCTTTGCTCCTTTCTCTCCTAGACCCGCTACAAAAGTGGTCAACATCCACATGAGACAGCGCACACAAGATATGATTGTCAACGCAGGATGCTAGGATGAAGTATGCGCTTCTTAGCTTAACTATTCAACTTTTTTTTTTGAAACAAGATTAACTATTCAAAATAGACCCTTGGCAAGTCTTCTTGTCTCTGTACTACGTGTAGAAACATAACTAGAAGAATTTATAGGACGAAACTTTCTTTCAAAATGCATGTCCACTATCAATACAAGGCCAAGGATCGACAAACATTCCTTTGGTTTTATTTTGTATAATGAGTGTGATGTACCAATCTGAGCCGCTGAGAAATGAAGGATGGAAATGACTCAGCCTCTAAAATATTCCCCTCCACAATAAATAAAATCATGTTTATACATATTGGTATTTAAAAATGTGGTACAAGTGCATATACTGCGCAATCTGCTTTACTACAGATTTCCATGACTCTTTGGTGACATAAGCTCTCTATAAGTTATATATGTGTTCTCCTATTTGCACTTTTTAAAGTTATGATGTCGTTTAATTCAAAATTATTTGGCTCACATGAGTAACAAGCATTGTTCATTTACGCTCAGTTAACTGGAAGGATATCAAGTGTCAAGAATGATCATAAATATATGTGCCCCCTTACTACTTTTTTCAAGAACGGGGTTATTTATCAATAAAAACTTATGATTAAGGGAAAATATTTTTTGCAAATAGTAGTTCTCCAAAATAAAATACTACATCATATCACTAAGAGGTGATGTTGTTCTTATTCGTTTCATAAAGGACTAACAACGACAACGTGACTATTCGGAGATAGTTAGTGTTCAAATCCATGTATGCATGAATGAATGCTGGGATTTCTAATTATCAGTGTTCATAAAATTAAAATAGAAACAATATACATATATGCAGGTAGCAGCTTATCTCAAAGCATATATCTTTAAACACCAAATTTAGTTCATCGATTAGTCAAACGTACGGAAAACTTACTCATAGAAATACACCCCTTATGAATTACTATCTTCTATAATATGGATTCTAAAATAATAGCAAATACCTAGCCCGTGCAAACGCATGGCTTCGCGACTAGTTTTATTAACAGATCAAGTGGGGCCTTATATTTTACATGCTTAAGTTTTACTTTGAAGTTTTGAAGAGCTTACTTGACTACTTTTTGTCCAAGAAGAAGGCTAAGGTTGCCAGGAGCAGGGGCAGGGCCAATTGAGTCAATCCCCGGGCCCTAGGCTTGCTACAGTGTTTCTACATTGTCCATGATGGTACAGTGAACAAAGTATTTATTCTTCACGTCCCAGCCCCCCGTACAGTGAACAAAGTATTTATTCTTCACGTCCCAGGCCCCCCCTGCCAGGAGCAGGGGCAGGGCCAATTGAGTCAACCCCCGGGCCCTAGGCTTGCCACAGTATTTCTACATTGTCCATGATGGTACAGTGAACAAAGTATTTATTCTTCAC
>NC_041384.1:23335312-23341465 GCF_002162155.2 Triticum dicoccoides
GGAAAGAGCAGATCTTAAGCCCACTCTATCAGACAAGGCTAAGAAGAATCCTAAGGTTGGGGCGGAGAAGACGATGCTTGAGCCCGCTCTATTGGGCAAGGTCAAGAAGGCTCGAGTTGGGACGGAGAAGGCATCTCCTGAGCATTTTAATATCGCAAACATGTTTTCAAATTTGCAACCATTTTATAAATTCATGAAGTTTTCTTTAAATTCAGAACATATTCAAAGTTCATAGATAATTCTTAAATCCACATGCATTTTTAAAAGCCATGACATTTTATAAATCACCGGGGAAAAAGGCTAAATAGAAGCCTATCTATTTAGAAAAATCATTGGTCGGAGAAGCCAATCTCGAAAAACGAAAGCTAAAAAAAACAATCGGCAGCATTTCCTAAAAGAAAACAACATGGCATAGGCCTACACGAAATTTCATTCATGCCCTCAATGCTCTAACAAATTCATAGTGCGGCCATCGCGTCGCTGCCACCTCCTCTTTTCCACTTCTACCCAACACCCTCTGCTCGCCACCCTCTCCGTCGCTCCTGCTCCTGAAACCCTAGCGGGGAGGATGGGCCGCAAGCACCACGAGCTGTCGCCACCAGAGTCTTCCTCCAAGGAGTCCAGCTCCTTGGACTCTATCGTCGTTGGTGTCGCCTGGAGGTCGGGTGGACAATGCCCCACTATCATTGGTAGAGGGAGGGTAGAGAGTTAAGGGATGTAGTCTCGTTGGTCTCTGGTCACCACCGGTTGTCGGCGTCGCTGCGGGGCGGGAGGGAGATGGCAAATGGGGACATGCACCAGTGGCAAGACAAACTGGGAGGGGGAGACGCATGATGTGTTGCTTGGGGCACGTAGAACCGTTTTCTCACTGAGAAGACCAACATGAGACAGAATGATCAACAAACAAAAAAAAAGCGGCGGTGGTAGGGCCATCGATCGAAGGAGGTTGTGCGTACAAAACGGCGATGCCCGAACTCCCTTTAATAGTACAGATTGGGGACATCAAGAGTCGTCAAAACAGATTAACTCTGTGGTCTCTTCAGTAGAGAGCTGCTGAATCGACACCCGACACCCGTACACATGACATGTGATTCTCAACCGTGATACATGACATTTGCTCAAATGGTTAATGCATTGCCCCCGTTATGCAAGTGTAGTAAAGCAATATTTCTTCCGATACCTCTCAAGCCACAAGGATACTGTTTGTCCCCCTTTCTATAGCTATAGCGGTGTCGTGCATGGTCTAGGTTCACAAAATGCATATCCAGCTCGCATCATGTATATTTATACATGTGAAACGAATGGACCAAATATATATTCAATGATCGGGATATGATCCTGATAATCAATGACATCACAACGCATGTACGTGGGTGTGTTTCAATGCTTGATTGACATCATATGCTACTTCATATTTAGTAGTACCAAGTAACATAGTAAGAAAATTTCATTATCGGATCAGGTGGGGCCTTATATTTTACGTGCTTAAGTTTTACTTTGAAGTTTCAAAGAGCTTACTTGACTACTTTTTGTCCAAGAAAAAGGTAAGGTTGCAAGGAGCATGGGCGGAACCAGGATTTGGGCCAAGCTCCAGGCCCCGGGCTTGTCCAAGAAAAACAATCGGCAGCATTTCCTAAAAGAAAACAACGTGGCGTAGGCCTACGCGAAATTCCGTTCATGCCCTCAATAATCTAACGAATTCACAGCGCAGCCACCGCGTCGCTGCCGTCTCCTCTTTTCCACTTCCACCCAACACCCACCCTGCTCGCCGCTCCTGCCCCCGAAACCCTAGCGGCGAGGATGGGCCGCAAGCGCCGCCAGCCGTCGCCGCCGCCGCCCCCGCCTCCGGAGGAGGAGTCTTCCGCCGACGAGTCCAGCTCGGCGGAGGAGGAGGAGGAGGAGGAGGAGGCGGCGGAGGCCACCCCCGCGACCCAAAATTCCCCCAAACCCCCTTCCGCCGCCACGGCCGACGACGCCGAGGCCGACGCCGATTCGTCGGATGAAAGTGACGAGGAGTCCTCCGAGTCGGGCAAGATCGACGCCGAGGCCTTCGAGCTGCGCCAGATCGCCTCCTCCAAGCTCGAATCCGACGCCGGTGAGCCCACGCCGCCGGCCAAGGACAAGAAGAAGGGTAAGTCTTTGGCGGAGCCCTCTCCGTCCGGCACGGCCAAGAAGGCAAAGGCCGGGGCGGCGGAGAAGGCACTCTCCGAGCTCACTCCTGCCAGCGAGGGTAAGAAGAAGCACAAGGCCCAGCCGGAGAAGACTGTGCCGTGGACCAAGCTTGAGAAACCCGGACAGCCCAGGCGCTGGACTACTGAGGACGAGATCAAGATCCTGGAGGCTCTTGTTCGCCGCGTCAAGGCCAATGGCACCCAGCCGGGCGCTCGTGAGCTTATTACTGCGGTTGGTGCCAGCCTCGAAAGGAAGAACGTCACCAAGACGGAAATGTATGAGAAGGTGCGGAATATCAGGCAGCGATATGAGAAAGCGGTGAGCACGGGCGCTCTGCCAGAGAAAGATGATGACCTCCGCAAGTTCAAGCTCTCGGAGCAAGTGTGGGGAGAGAATGCAAAGCAGATCGCTGCAGCCACCATGGCTCAAAATGAGGCTGCTTCCTCAAAGAGCAAGAAGAAGGGGCAGACTAGCAAGGAGAAAACAGAGGGCTATTCAAAGGGTGGTACAGCAAAGGAGACCACTGCTAGCGCCGATGAAACAGAGGGCTATTCAAAGAGTGGTACAGCAAAGCAGGCCACCAAAGAGAAGGCAGACGAAGATAGCAAGGGCGGGTCATCAAAGAAGGCTAGCACTGCTGATACTCCTGCTAAGAGTAGAAAGCGGGGAAACCAAAAGGAGGAATTGGAAGGCGATGTGAAAACTGGCACTACAAAGGAGACCGTGGATACTACCGCTCGGAATGGTGGAACTTCGGTGAGGAGCAAGGGTGTAAAGTCTGACAAAGAGAAAACGGATGAAGATGTAGAGAACCCCACGCCAAAGGAGGCTATGGGTGATGCTCAAAATGGTGGCACCCATGCTCTGTTTAAGAAGGAAGGGGAAACTCATGAAGAGAAAATGGACACTGATGCTAATGTGAGAGGCATGCACAAAGGGTTTGATGAATTGCAGAAATTGTACCCCAACCTTACCTCTTATGTGGAGGACATCCAGGCCCAACATCCATGTGGGGAGACACTGAAGAGAGCATTTGAGTTCATGGACGACGAGAAGGCATGTGCTTTAGAATCCAAGATCAAGAAGCAAAGGGTAGCTGAGTTGAGGATAGGGATGCGCCGTGCTGACACAAACAAGGAGGTGACCAACATATTCATAGGACTGCTGGACTAAACCCTTCTGTTGCTGTCAAGCCATTTATGCGGTATATCATTCTACTTACGCCTGTGCTATTATGTCGTATCATGATGATATATCGAAGATTTTTATATAACTCAATGTGAAGCATCGTACTTATCTAGTTTACTTTAAGTAAGTCTAGCTTTATATATCTGCAGTCCAAATTCCACCCACCCTAAAAGGTTAGAAAGATTAGGCGGATGCAGGTGAGTTGGACGTTTGGTTGGACATATATCCAGTGTAATTTTGTACCGGCAGTGAGGCCCTGTGAATTTGTGGCTACTGAAAGTCTGAAACAAGGGCCAAGGGACACGAGATGGATTATGCATCTCATATCTTATGCTTCTATAGTTCTATTTAAATATGGCTGCATCATATTTAGATACACAGTTTCTTTTGCAGTACTGACTTGTAAATCTTCCTGCAATTATTGTGTCGGTTACTGTTATTGTATTGTGGCTGTCAAAATATTGTTCAGGATCAAACTGCTGGTGTCTTTGATTGTTAGTTAGACTTTCTAGTCATTTTAGTTACTTACATTTAACCTTATGTCTCAGTTTTCAAGCAACTTATAAAGTTATATAAGTCGATTAGTTAAGTGAATTTAATATCGTGTTGACAACGTTTTTTTTTGGGTAACACTGTGTTTTGGACAGCAGTACATAGTTTCAGGAAACTGTAATCTCTCTTAGAGATCATTTTTTGTTGCTTCCCCTTCAGCATCCTAGAAAGTACAACTGTTGCATTTTTGTTCATGTTAGTTCTTAGATCTGGCATTTGACATGTCGTGTCTTGCGGAAAAAGGGCTGATTTCCTGAAAGTCAGCAGACATGCAAATTCAGTTGGAAGTTCGGACTACAGAGAATGCTAAAGTATGGTGTCTTAATACCTGAAAGGCTGAAATTGTGTTGGGAGGTTCATTGTAGAGATGTTGTCTAAGTCTGTTATTTCAGCAACTCTGGAAGTTGTCGTTCACACAAATTGACAGGGTCCCTAGTTTTTAGTTTTGATTTCTTTGTGCCTTATTGGATCGTGGATCAATTTGTAGCAGCTTCAAAAAGTGCGGAACTCGGTATCTTGGCCGAATGTTATGCCCCTTTCCTGCATCATCATGCAGAAGCTAGCACGGATATGTGGTATTGTTCTCTGTGTTGAACAAAGTGACTAGAGCTATTTCTTGTAAGCCGTTGGTTAAATATGCACTTGTGTTTTTGCAAATGGTGATCCCAGATTAGCATGTGCATCCATGATTTGTTTGATTTGTGTGCACCCTTCCTGTACTGAAATTGTATTTCTGTTGAGATAAGTGTGTATTTACATGTCACAGTGGTATACAATGTTCCATTGCTGATGTAACTTCCGGTTCTGTTTGCTTTTTATTGCCAGATTGCTGGGTAAGAAGACTGACTGATGTAGCAAAAGGTTGATTGGACGTGGAACCGATGGATGAGCATGAGACATGGTGATGAGCTACTGTTGTGGCCGGCCGTTGTCTTGTTTATGATGGTTGGTGGTCAGCTGACTCATACTGTCTTATGCCAGTACCCATGTTGGTGTCATGTCTAGGAAATGCAGCGTCATAATGCTGACCATGACTCGGAATTCCGTTTCTTCTGTTCAATGAGTTAGGTCTTATTGGCCGTGTAATGTTGCTTCTGAATTCAGTGGTAGTAGAGGCCTAGAGGCCGGAGGCCGATGATCAGGCGTATTGGCTTTGGGTTGAGGCTGCTGGATTAAGAGCCTTCTTTTGTAGTTCTAAGCGCTGTTTTGGAGCTGTCATGGTTGGATGTAATGCTGTGTTTGTTGGAGTTTGTTTTGGTTTCAGTCTTCTAGTGTTGAACTTAAGTTCATTTTGGATGATGAAAACTCTTCTTATTTGGGCATAAATTAAAGCATGAACTTGTACAAAACGTTGCATCCCCATCCCAAACGACTGACGAAGGATAAAACAGGCTGCTAGGCGAAACAGTTCCACCTACCGCCGGTGCGACGGGGGCTCCTACTGCTCTAGCCACATCTTCAAGACAGTACACAAGCGGTCTGTCAGAGAGCTGTAGGCCCGCAGACTCGTAGCATTCATCAAGCGAGTTGTGATTCGCGGATTGCTTTGCCAAAGTTTGCTCCAATTATCATTCATCTACTTCCTCTACACGACTGAACCGCAGCAATATCTATCCTGATACCTCTCAAGCCCCAACGTACTTGTTTCTTCCTCCATGACCTATCCTTGTTGTATTACGAAACTCATCGGGCTCGAATCTGAAAATGTGTATGCATTTCTTGGCTTGTGCATTTATACATGTGAATGGTTGGAGCAAATCGCACCTATATTCGATTATCCCGAGACGATCATGATAAGTAATGAATTCAATGCTTGGTTGGTCTTATATGCTACTGCATATTTAATATCAAGTGCTACACTGGTACTCATGCATACATCCATAACCTATTTATACATCATCTGACATTGTTGTCAGGTTACAACAAATGCATATTCAACGACTTAATTACACATCTATCTGACATTATTGTAAGATATCCGTATTGAAATCCTGAGCAATCGGCCTTATCTCCCCCTTCTGAATAAAACTATATAAATGACATGGACCACACATTAATTTACATAATGAAGGATGCCAATACATCCTAGAGGAGCAACTGCTTACCTCAACAGTCTATGTCAATCACATATGCATTCACCAATAGCCAACTATCACTAGTGCAGAACCGGGCAATAGCACCGGTTCGTAAGGCCCTTTAGTGCCGGTTTGGTAACCGGCGCTAAAATGTAGGCACTAAAGC
>NC_041384.1:23341822-23361113 GCF_002162155.2 Triticum dicoccoides
CGGTGCTAAAGGGCAACCACGTGGCACGAGCCAGCTTCGGGGGCAGGGAGCCCTTTAGTACCGATTGGTGTCATCAACCGGTATTAAAATGTTGGGGGGGTTGGGTTTATGATTTCTTTTTCATTTAATTTTGTGTTTTCTATTTAATTCTTTTTCGTTTGCTGGTATTTTACGATACTACATATTGTACACGTTATGCATATATATAAATAAAATTTCTAGTAGAATCGATCATAATATATATATATAGGGTCGCGCTATTCGTCACCCTGGTTGAGGAATAGTTATTCTTCACCCCCTTCTATTTTACCATCAATGCACCGTAATTTTACATTCCGTAGGTTTTGTCTTTTTTCCGACGTAAAAAGAGACCGTAACAAAATATATAATTGCCGTAAAAAATATTTTATGTTATGTAAAATTACAAACGTAAAAATATAGTCTAAAATATACATAAACTACAAATTTTCTTGTCTTATGACCTATATTTTTATTTTCTTATGTCAAATTTTACGTAGTGAATCAATAGGAATGTAACTATTTGAATTCTAAACGTAATTTAATTATGAAATGATCATAAGATTACCTCGGGTGAAGAATAACTTATTCTGCACCCTGAATGATGAATAGTGGCACTATATATATATATATATATATATATATATATATATATATATATATATATATATATATAGGAAAATGGTTGTGTACTCCTGGGAGTATGTACTCCCGCTCCTCATATACCACATAGATGAATCTTTTATATCTTTTTATTATTTTTAATATACTTCATTAGTAATTATTAGATACCCCAAAATGAGTTTCATGAAAAAATTCATGTGAATTTATGTATTTTTAAATATTTACGTATATACTGATGTATTTGTACGTGAAAAGGTATATTACAAAAAGTACGTGAAAAGGTATATTACAATTTCTCCTAATTGGTGCCTTCGGAGCCAGTGGCATTAGCCTAGCTAATTGGTGCCTTCGGAGCACCATAACAATTGGAAGTGGTTCATGGGGGCGGTAGCGGGTAATAATATTCTCCTTTGCAATCTATGACCTGGTCGAGCAAAAATCCCGATATTTCCTCTTGAATTGCTTCTATGCGGTCCTGTGCTAGGAGCTTGTCCCGCACCTCTTTGAACTGTTAAGAAGGAGATCAATATGCATGTGTATTAGTTGTGTGACCAGATATCGATAATGGTGTGAAAATTGTGAATAGTGTTTTGACAATCGATATCGTACCCACTCCTGTCTTTGAGATTTGCTCCTTTCGGACGCCATCATGCGAATGTTCTCGCAAACGTAGTATGCACATAGATCATTCCCCGACTCCTGCTTCAGGGCCTTTATGAGAATGGAATTTGATCAGATAATAATTAATCAAGCATGATAATTAAAGAGATGGCAGCTAGCTAGTACTACTTAATTACTTACCTTGGGTCGATACCATTTCAGACTTTGTTTCCATGGGCCTGGAGTGACCTTAATGAACTTTGCCCAAGCCCTGCCCGCCGACAAAGAAAATGAATAAATGGGTTATTAAATAGTTGTTATCAGGAAATGACGAACTAATTAAATAGGCTGAGATATAGTTAATAATGATTGAAATTACCTGTTGACTATCCCCTTCATGATGATGTAGTCACTTGCTTTCTTAAGTAGCAAGTCTAGTACTTCAACTGTTCCTTCATCAACTTTAATGATTAACAAGATCCAGTGAAATCTGCATGCACACACGTTTGCATGTCTTAATTAAGCGGGCATATGTAAGCAAAAACATGTAGCTATAGCTAGTAGGGAAAAACAGAATTTGTAGTACAAGACAGTGTGACTCACTGGAAGTTGCAAGGAAGTAGTATATCTTCATTGTATTTGAGTTCCTTGAAGAACTGTAGCATACTTTCCTCTACACATTTTGCGTGATATGGATCTATTTTCCATGTGTATTCATTAATGGTATTTGGGTCAAAGAACCCAATGCCATAGCGTCTACCTTTTTTCATTTCATAAATCTTCATCCTGCATAATACCACAGAAAAGAATATAGTGAGGATAATTATAGGTAATGATTGATCAAAATGATCAGCTAGCTTGAGACTTAAATTACAGAAAGGAATCACTTACAGATAATAGCAACTAACGATAGATTTGTCGAGTGCGTCGTTATTGTATAGCTGAAAAAGTTCTGAATACTCAACGGTCACAGCTTTCTTATGGTAGTAATGCTCCTCGTTGACATTCACCATGAGGGACTCTCGATTGGAAATCTTGGTAATGTCCATGTACCATTGATGTAATTCATACATTCTCGTTGGGAGCTTATTGACCTCCTCTGGCTCGACCAAAGGTTGGCCCCGGGCATATTTCCGTTTTATCTCCTCCTCTCTAGTTGGAGACATGGGCTCGATATCGAGGAGTTGTCCAACAGTGATCCCGATCAATTCAGCCTGCGTAATATGCTCCTCGGTTATTAGCACATAGCCCACCCCGGGAACATTAACGGTTTGCCCACAATAATATTGGGCGCGCCTACTCTCATGTGTTGTTGGCACAACAAGCGGGGGGATTGATTGCGCCGTTTGTTCTCCCAGCTGGGGAATGGTTTAACCGCTCCTTTTGCCATTTGCTCGAGCTCGAGCTTGCCTTTTTCTGTAGACGTGCTCGATTTAACTTCCTGAGGTGGCGCTCATAGTCTGTGTCAACAGGCTTGGGAGCTGGTGGTCTAGCCATACGAATGAAGTGGTCAATCTTTTCCACAGGCACTTTCTCCCTTCGCGGCGGTGGCGGTTTCGGTGCAAAATGGGCTTCCACCTCGGCCTTCGATATGGCTACGTTTTCCTCCTCGGACTTGTCGTAAGGCCTCTGCGGAAGAGGCGCGAGGCTTGGACCATATTGAAATCGCTTGCCTCCGCCTGTACCTGCAATACTACCTCGACTTGTACCGCTACGCACCATAGTTGAGGCGGCTCTCTTCCGTGATTGCTAAGGCGGCGAAGATGGCTGGTGTGGCTGAGTTGGAGGAGTGGCCTGAAGCTGTGCCGGACTTGGAGGAGGAGTGGCCTGAAGCTGTGCCGGACTTGGAGGAGGAGTGGCCTGACGCTTTGCCGGACTTGGAGGAGGAGTGGCCTGAAACTGTGCCGGACTTGGAGGAGGAGTGTCCTGATGCATTGGTGGACTTGGAGGAGCGGGAGTCTGCTGACTCGGTGGCAGACTGCGACGAGGAGTCGGATGACGCGGTGTCGGTGGCCTTCGAAAGATGATGCAATCCTTTCTCCATAGGATGATACGATCGTTGGCCTCTCCTAGTGTGTGCTCATCGTCACCTTCAGGAATGTCAAGCTCTAGCCCCGAATATTGGTCCACCACCTCATCAACCAAGACACGAGCATAGCCCGCTGGAATCGGGTTGCAATGGAAGGTTGCCTCGGGGGGATTTGTAAAAGCAAGGGCGTCCGCCACCTTCATGGATATGTTCTTCATTTTGAAGTGTAGCTCGCTGTTAGTTTCTCCATGATGTCATCCACTGGGTAGCTATCCAGCAATGCGTCGCCCGGGACGGAACCCACGCTGCTTCTCGGCATGGATGGGACGGTGCTATCCATTGGTGGATCATCCGCTAGCTGCTGAGACCCCCTTTGCTGGCTAAGTGAGTCGATCTGCTCCTGCTGCCGCTGGAATTTGATTGCCAAGTCCGCGTGCGCTGATTCTAGGCCTTGAAGGCGTTCATAGTCTAGCTTCCTCTGCTCCTCCTCCATCTTCCTCTTCTTCTCCTCCACAATCTTCTTTCTCGCACGGGTTCTGTAGTCGGCGTTCCAGTCCGAAAACCCCTCATACCACGGAATAGCGCCCATGCCTCGTGTTCTTCCCGGGTGTTCAGGATTTCCCAGGGCACGCGTAAGCTCGTGGTTCTCTCTGTTGGGCTCGAACAACCCGGATCGAGCCTCTTCTATTGCAACAAGTAGCTTATCTTCGGCTCCGTCCAGACATGCCTTCTTCGAAACTTTTCCTGTCTTCGGGTCCAAGTCCCCCCATGCGCATAGAACCAAGTCCTGCACTTGGGGGGCCAGCCCAATGTTTCTGGAGTGACACCTGCATCTAGCATCTCTTTCTCAGACTTATCCCACTTAGGCATTCCCACCGCATAGCCACCTGGCCCCAGCTTATGGAACTTATCCTTTTTTGCGGCATTGGCCTTGTTTATTCTCGACCGTTCCTTAGATAATTCTGAATCCTTGAATTTCACGAAATCGTCCCAATGAGCACTTTGGTTCTCTAGTGTTCCCTCGAATACTGGAGTCTTCCTTCCTCCGTTGACGTACTTGGCCCATTCACGAATCTTGTGGTTCTTAAATGCAACCGCCATCTTCCTAAGAGCAGCGTCCTTGACTTTCTCCACATCTGCATCTGTGAAATGATCTGGTAGGGTGAAATGTTCCATGAGCGTTTCCCAAAGCAAATGTTTCTGTCTGTCGTCGACAAAAGTAACTCCTGGACGTGGCTTTGCTGGCTCTCTTCATTCTTGAAGGAAGATCGGGAGTTGGTCCTTCACAAGAACTCCGCACTGACGAACGAACTTGTCCGCAATCTTCTTAGGCGCGAATGGTTCGCCATTAGGTCTGATTGCCTCGATATTGTACTTTACGCCCTCCTTCAACTTTTTGTTCTGGCCTCGTTTCGTCCTGTTGCCTGAAGATTTGCTCGATCCGGATGGCTGAAAGAAGAAAGATCAATTCGTTAATATATCTTCAAGTCATTTAAAACATGTGATGATCACCAGATGCCTGCTTATATAAATATATATACCTCACCGGTCTTTGTTGTTTCAAGATCAACATTTTCTTCGTCATGTTCATAGCTCATGACTTCATCAATTCGGTCGTCGCGATCGAATATCATATCACCCTCTCCGGTGTTGTTTAGATATTCGGAGCCGTCATAATCTTCTTCATTCTGATCATCATCTGGCCCACGAGGATTACATATGATATTGAATAGGGCCTCTTCTCCCTCTCTATCGGTATTGTCCGCCATAGGTTTTGTTTAACTAATCCAAAAGAAATATATTCAAATTACAATGCATGGATGCAATCAATTAATAAGGAAAAACTGAATCAATCATAGTACATAATAAGCATCATCGAATATAATCTCGAATACGTCGTCTCGAATAATAGATATAATCTCGAATACATCGTCTCGAATAATAGATATAATCTCGAATACATCGTCCGATCATGCGGCGCGGGCGGTGGACACCCAAAGAGAAGGAACCCTCACATGATCATAGCTGAAGTGAGATCCCTGAAGAAACTGCCAGGTATTGGAGAACCTGCCGCCATCTAACGCAACCATGTAGTGATGGACGTGCTCGTCCTCCTCCCTGACACGGCGACGTACCACCTCCGGCGGGGCCGGCTCCCTCCGCACCAAAACTGGCCCATGCGAATGCCACCAAACGAGATCAGGGTCGACGACCGGGGCCTGGTTCCTCATCAAGCGGCGCGCCCCTCCAGGCAGCACCTCCCAGTGCCAGCCCGGCGGAGCCCAGTCCCGGACATGGGTCAGCCGGACGTCGTCGCGGATGGGTCGACGGCGAGGATGCGGGCCGGGCATCGTCGAGAACAAATACTAGCTATATGCCCACAAAAAGTAACATTTTTTTAATGATTGGATTTTGATAACTAAAATTTCTAACATTTCTATATAACTAACATTCCTATAACATTTCTAACAATGCTATATAACTAACATTTCTATAACATTTCTAATACTTCTATAACTAAAAAACAGAAAAAAAGTTATAACATTTCTATATATATAACTAACATTTGTATAACATTTCTAATATTTCTATAACTAAAAAAAAGAAAAATTTCTAACTTTTTTATAACTATTTCTGTAACTAAAAAACAAAAAAATTCCTAACAATCCTAACTTTTCTATAACATTTCTAACAATGCTATATAACTAACTATTTCTATAACTAAAAAAAGAAAAATTTCTAACTTTTTTATAACTATTTCTATAAGTAAAAAACAGAAAAATTCCTAACAATTCTAACTTTTCTATAACATTTCTAACAATGCTATATAACTAACTATTTCTATAACTAAAAAAGAAAAATTCACTGTGAATGGAAAATCTTCATCATTTAACGAGATGCTCGGGTCAATATTCACTGTGAATGGAGCAATTCCATCAAACTTTTTTTTCGCGTGTGTCCCTTTGCGCCGTAACCATGGAAAATCTTCATCATTTAACGAGATGCTCGGGTCAATATTCACTGTGAATGGAGCAATTTCATCAAACTTTTCATAATCTTCTGACATGTCTGTCTTGTCATCCACTCCCACGATGTTTCTCTTCTCAGAAAGAACTATGTGCCGCTTTGGCTCATCGTACGATGCATTCGCTTCCTTATCTTTTCTTTTTCTTGGCTTGGTAGACATGTCCTTCACATAGAAAACCTGTGCCACATCATTGCCTAGGATGAATGGTTCGTCTGCATACGCAAGATTGTTGAGATCCATTGTTGTCATTCCGTACTGCGGGTCTTCCGTTACCCCGCCTCGTGTCATATTGACCCATTTGCACCGAAACAAAGGGACCTTCAAACCACGTCGATAGTCAAGTTCCCATATGTCCTGTATATAACCATAATATGTTTCCTTTCCTGTCTTGGTTTCTGCATCAAAGCGGACACCACTGTTTTGGTTGGTGCTCTTCTTATCTTGGGCGATCGTGTAAAATGTATTACCATTTATCTTGTACCCTTTGAAAGTCATTATATTCGAAGATGGTAACTGGGACATCAAGTACATGTCATCTTCAATAGAGGTGTCATGCATGGTACGTGTCTGCAACCAGCTGGTGAAACTCCTGGTTTGTTCACGTGTAATCCAGTCATCAGACCGCTCCGGGTGTTTGGAGCGTAGCAAATTCTTGTGTTCATCCATATACGGAGCCACCAAGGCGGAATTCTGTAGAACTGTGTAGTGTGCTTCAGTGAGAGAATGTCCGTCCATACATATTATTTGTTCCCCTCCTAGCGTGCCTTTTCCATCCAGTCTGCCCTTATGTCGCGATTCAGGAACACCAATCGGCTTAAGGTCAGAAATAAAGTCAATACAAAACTCAATGACCTCCTCATTTTCATGGCCCTTGGAGATGCTTCCTTCTGGCCTAGCACGGTTATGAACATATTTCTTTAAGACTCCCATGAACCTCTCAAAGGGGAACATATTGTGTAGAAATACAGGACCCAAAACGTTAATCTCTTCACATAGGTGAACTAGGACGTGCATCATGATGTTGAAGAAGGATGGTGGGAACACCAACTCGAAACTGACAAGACATTGCACCAAATCATTCTCTAACCTTGGTATGATTTCTGGATCGATTACCTTCTGAGAGATTGCATTGAGAAATGCACATAGCTTCACAATGGCTAATCGAACGTTTTTCGGTAGAAGCCCCCTCAATGCAACCGGAAGCAGTTGCGTCATAATCACATGGCAGTCATGAGACTTTAGGTTCTGGAACTTTTTCTCTGCCATGTTTATTATTCCCTTTATATTCGACGAGAAGCCGGACGGTACCTTAATACTAAGCAGGCATTCAAAGAAGATTTCCTTCTCTTCTTTGGTAAGAGCGTAGCTTGCATGACCCTGATGTATGCCGTCTTTTCCGTGCATACGTTGCTGGTCCTCCCGTGCCTCAGGTGTATCTTTTGTCTTCCCATACACGCCCAATAAGCCAAGCAAGGTCACACAAAGATTCTTCATCACGTGCATCACGTCGATTGCGGAGTGGACCTCTAGGTCTTTCCAATAGGGCAGGTCCCAAAATATAGATTTCTTTTTTCACATGGGTGCGCGTCCCTCAGCGTCATTCGGAACAGGTTGTCCACCAGGACCCTTTCCAAAGACCACCTTCAAATCCTTGACCATATCATGTACATTAGCACCAGTACGGTGGCGAGGCTTCGTCCGGTGATCCACCTCACCTTTGAAATGCTTGCCTTTCTTTCTTACGGGATGCCTGCTCGGAAGAAATCGATGATGTCCCATGTACACATTCTTCTTACAATTAGCCAAATATATATTGTCGGTATCGTCCAAATAGTGCGTGCATGCGTGGTATCCCTTGTTTGTCTGTCCTGAAAGGTTACTGAGAGCAGGCCAATCATTGATGGTCACGAAAAACAACGCCTTTAGGTCAAATTCTTCCCCCATGTGCTCATCCCACGCACGTACACCTGTTCCATTCCACAGTTGTAAGAGTTCTTCAACTAATGGCCTTAGGTACACATCAATGTCGTTGTCGGGTTGCTTAGGGCCTTGGATGAGCACTGGCATCATAATGAACTTCCGCTTCATGCACAACCAAGGAGGAAGGTTATACAAACATAGAGTCACATGCCAGGTGCTATGGTTGCTGCTCTGCTCCCCAAAAGGATTAATGCCATCTGCGTTTAGACCAAACCATACGTTCCTTGCGTCATCTGCAAATTCCTTCCCATACTTTCTTTCAATTTTTCTCCACTGCGACCCGTCAGCGGGTACTCTGAACTTTCCGTCTTTCTTACGGTCTTCTCTGTGCCATCGCATCGCCTTGGCATGCTCTTTGTTTTGGAACAAACGTTTCAACCGTGGTATTATAGGAGCATACCACATCACCTTGGCAGGAATCTTCTTCCCGGGGCGCTCGCCCTCGACATCACCAGGGTCATCGTGGCTGATCTTATAGCGCAATGCACCGCATACCGGGCAAGCGTTCAAATCCTCGTACTCACCGCGGTAGAGGATGCAATCATTAGGGCATGCATGTATCTTCTGCACCTCTAACCCTAGAGGCAGACAACCTTCTTTGCTTGGTACGTACTCTCGGGCAATTCGTTGTCCTTTGGAAGCATATCCTTTATCATTAGCAGCAACTTTACAAATCCCTTATCAGATATACCATTCTCTGCCTTCCATTGCAGCAATTCCAGTATGGTACCCTGCTTTTTCTTGTCACCTACGCAATTTGGGTACAACAATTTTTTGTGATCCTCTAACATGCGCTGCAACTTCTTCTTCTCCAAATCACTTGCGCAGTTTCTCTTTGCATCGGCAATGGCCCGACCTAGATCATCAACGGGCTCATCTGATGCCTCTTATTCAGCTTCTTCCCGCATTGCCGGTTCAGCTTCTTCCTGCATTACCGGCTCAGCTTCTTCCCTCATTGTTATATCATCGTATTCAGGGAACCCATGGCCAGGATAGCTGTCGTCGTCCTCTTCTTCTTCATTGTCGTCCATCATAACCCCTCTTTCTCCATGCTTGGTCCAAACATTATAGTGGGGCATGAAACCGGACTCAAACAGGTGGACGTGAATGGTTCTTGACGTAGAGTAATTGCGACCATTCTTACAGCCAGCACATGGACAATGCATAAAACCATCCGCTCGCTTGTTTGCCTCAGCCGCAAGCAGAAAAGTATGCACGCCATTAATGAACTCGGGAGAGCATCGGTCATCGTACATCCATTGCCGGCTCATCTTCAATACACAGCACCGAAAATATCAAATTAATACAGTACATAAATTCATACATAAAGAGCATACAACACTTCAATGCAACAAACAAATAACTCTCTAGCTAAAGAATTTAAATGCAACAACAAATGCGATCAAGATCGCAACTAAGGTAACAATTGATCCAACAGCATAATGATACCAAGCCTCACTATGAATGGCATATTTTCTAACCTTTCTAATCTTCAAGCGCATTTTCTCCATCTTAATCTTGTGATCATCGACGACATCGGCAACATGCAACTCCAATTCCATCTTCTCCCCCTCAATTCTTTTCAATTTTTCCTTCAAATCCACGTTTTTTCTTTCAACTAATTTTAACCTCTCGACAATAGGGTCGGTTGGAATTTCAGGTTCAACTACCTCCTACATACAAATATCTATGTCAACTTGATGGGCATAATTTGTCATAAACACGAAATGCAATGAATAGTTCTAAAAGAGAATATACCACATCCGAATCATAACCCGGACGAGGGCCGACGGGGACGGATATCAAAACCATGGCACTATGCATAACAAACAACGTATGGGTAAGATAATTATACGAGTAACTATATATCCAAATCACACAAACATCATTTTTTATATAAAACTTCATGAACAATAGGCTCACCACAAGGTGGTGCCGGCGACGGGACGTTGCGAGCGATCGACGGTGGTTACGACGGAGATTTAGAAGGTACTAAGTAAACTACACCTACATATGCAAAACTAAGTGTTATTTTTGACCTCAAATTGCATATAAATCAAATACTAGCACATATATATAATTCCTCCCAAATTACTAAACTCAAAAATCAATCACTATATAAAGCATTGCACGAGCTAATCTAGCAATGAGAGATGAAAGGAAAGAGTTGCTAACCTTTGTGATCATTTGAATGGATGGGGGCCTTCAAATCTTGGGAAAAATGTGTGATGAGCTTGAGAGGAAGAGGAAAAAGAACAGAGAGGAGAGGGGAAAGGGGAAGAACAGAGCGAGCTCGAGTGGACGAAGGGTCTATGTAGGACGACCTTTAGTACCGGTTCGTGATACGACCCGGTACTAAAGGTGCTGGAGGGGCCCCGGACTGACAACATCCTGCCACCACTCACTTTAGTACCGGTTCGTGGCACGAACCGGTGCTAAAGGTTCGCCATGAACCGGTACTAATGAGAGCGGCCCGGCTAGCCGTTGGAACCGGCACTAATGTACACATTAGTGCCGGCTCAAATTCAAACCGGCACTAATGTGCTTCACGTTTGATCCTTTTTCTACTAGTGTATATGTAAATCAATTGTCACCTTCATCGTAAAAAATAATAATCAATTGTCACCCACATATAGATAATCATATTTGGTTACTTAGTTTCCCGTGCATATCAAACATCTATGCTAGCTCATATATTTAGGCTAAGGCAGACTCAGGGCATGCTAGCATGTCTTTTTTATAATCAAAGCACACAAGAATCAACGGTGTCTTCATCCACATCCTATTATCGTCATCGCCTTTGAAAATACATACATGGTTATAGGTAATGCCACATCTGCGATAGATGTAACCAAAGAAGTTGGATAGCTTTGTATGACTTCACTGTTAGAAAGGAGAGAGGGATTGGTGGAATAGTTTTTGTATTGCTTGAGCCTCGTGGGCATATATATAGGAGTACATGATCTACTTGGAGTACAAGGCAAGCCAGAATATTTCCTAGTCTAACCAATGTTTCCTAATACAATCACGTTACTCAACATCCCCCCGCAGTCACAACGGTAGCGACACAGATAGTGAGACTGGATAAGAATCTGAAGGCAAGCCGACGGACACCCCCCCCACAGTCGTAACGGTCGACGCATCATGGAGTCATGGCTAGAGTGGAAACCGACGAGGTTGCTCAAGCAGGCGTTAGCCCTTTGTGCCGTTTGTCGATGTAGCCGAGAGCATGGGTGGTGGAGCCGTGGTCGAGGTAGCCGTGCGAAGAATGCCGTGGTCGATGTCGAGTCGGGGTGGCCGGTGTCGAGGAAGTCGCCATGGAGCCGCGGGCGCAAGGGGGCGCCGAGTTAGCATGGGCGTAGTGGTGTCGAAGTAGTGATGCGCCGGTAAGGAGATGTTGTTGACGACGCGTCGCGACAGGTTTGCCAAACCCGGGGACACATCGTAGACGAAGGCACGCACTGGTGTTGCCAGCATAGGGCATGTGTAGACGGATGAAGACGAAGTTGACAAAGCACCGCACCAGGCTTGCCAGGCCCGGGGACACGTCGTGGACGAAGGCACGCATCGGTGTTGCCAGCACCGGGCATGCATAGACTGGGACCTGCACGAACTGTACGCCATGTCGAAGAAGTCGGAGAGGCCGGCAGAGAAGGACTCGACGACGGTTGCGGCGCCAATCGGCGTGAGGCCAATGTCGCCCGCGGTTGTCGGAGTAGATGAAGCGGTCAGGGTAGATGACGGCGACGCTGGCGATGGGCTGGTGCTGGACGAAGACGAAGGGGGGTGGACGGGCGGCTGCGGCGGCTACGGGGGTACGGCGGCAGCGGCCGAAGAAGAGCGGTGGTGGCGGCTTGACGGCGGCGGCGATGCTCAAAGTAGGCGAAGAACCCTGACAGCGTGACGAAGACCGGCGCGGACGGTGGCGTTCCCGCGCCAAGGAAGACGGCGCGACGCATACCATGGGAGGTCGACGCGCGGTGACGTCGGAGTGGACCGCGGGCCGCGGCGCTATGGCCCGCGCGGCGGCGGCGGGCAGGTCAGGGCGACGGCGGAAGACCTCGGGGCGGTCGTAGGGACCGTGGGCCGCGACGCTATAGCCCAAAAGGGCAACGCAGCGGCAGAACGCAGGTCGGTGCAATCGCGGGGACGGCCTCGGGACGGCGTCATGGACCACGTGCCACGCTCGCTACGGCCCGACGAGGCGACGCAGCGGCGGCGCGAGGGTCGGTGCAGCCACAGGGACGGCTTGGAGCCTGGGCGGCGGCAGACCGCGGGCCGCGGCGCTACGGCCCGAAGGGGCGACGCAGCGGTGAGCGGGTCAGTGCAGCCAGGAGAAGAACCACGGGGCGGCGGCGCTGCGGCCTGATGGGGCAACGCAGTGGCAGCCCGTTGCTCGATCAGTAGAGGGGCACACTGAACTCGGGACAGTCTTCACTGGGCCTGCGGAGGCGCGCGCAACCGACGGGCCAGGTCGATCGCCCGGCATAGATGAGGTGGATCGCGGCGGCGGGCGGGTGATCAATCCGATCGCGCGCGAGGTCGGGGACGCCGCTCGGTGGAGACGGGGTGGCGGCGGAGTCCGAGATGAAGCTGGCGACGGTGGGCGGCAGGGCGGCTATGATTGGCCGCCGCATGGCGCGAGGCCGCCGGGTCAGGGTGATGCAGGAGTCCCGGTCGGAGCAGGGCGGTGACGGCCGGCGCAGGGCGACGCGCGGACCGCGGCTAGCCCTGATGGGCCGCCTCGGCGCGCGTGGCCGTTGTGTCGGGCGATAGGCCGGTGGGTCGCGCCGGAGTCGGAGTAGAGGTGCATGGGGGTCGACGGCGGCGGTGGGCGACGCAAACCGATCAAGATTAGATCAGAAAACCAAAAAGAAATCACCGATGAAGATGACCGGCGGGAGAGAGAAAACCCCAGAGCAAGGGCTCGGGGAAAAAAGACTCTCTAGGGCAGCCGGCCAACACGGCCGACGGACGAACCCTAGGTACGGGCGGCGCGGCTCCCGGCGGCGGTCATGGAGGCCGACCGCCCCGGGGGCGGCACGCAAGAGCGGGAGCAGCGGCGGCTAGGGTTTAGGATCGACTTGCGATAGATACCATGTTAGAAAGGAGAGATGGATTGATGGAATAGTTTTTGTATTGTTTGAGCCTTGTGGGCATATATATATAGGAGTATATGATCTACTTGAAGTACAAGGCAAGCCAGAATATTTCCTAGTCTAACCTATATTTCCTAATACAATCATGTTACTCAACATTAACGCCTGGCTCAGGTCACCTGAATCAGCTCTAGTAACTCAAGGCAAGAAACAATACCCATTTTTTCGTTTGAGGAATCACCAGGGGGCAAGACGCCACACCTGGATATATTTCTCGACAGGAGGCCGCTTCCGTATTCTCAATGGTGGTAGAGGCTGGAGGCCGACGATCAGGTCGTAAGGCGTATTCCCTTAGGTTGAGGTTGCTGGAAAAAGTGCCTCCTTTTGTAGTTCTAAACGCTGTTTTGGAGCTACCATGGTTGGATGTTGTGTATGTCAAGAGTTTGTTTTGGTTTCAGTCCTGTAGTGTTGAACTTAAGTTCGTTTCGGATGATTCTTTGGGGGTGGCGGCGGAGTCCGAGATGAAGCCGGCGACGGCGGGCGGCAGGGCGGCTATGATTGACCGCCTCCTGGTGCGAGGCCGCCGGGTCAGGGTGATGCAGGAGTTCCGGTCGGAGCAGGGCGGTGACGACCGGCGCAGGGCGACGCGCGGACCCCGGCTGGCCCTGACGGGCCGCCTCGGCGCACGTGGCCGCCGTGTCGGAGGAGAGGCCGGCGGGTCACGCCGGAGTCGGAGTAGAGGCGCATGGGGTTCGACGACGGCGGTGGGCGACGCAAACCGATCAAGATTAGATCGGAAAACCAAAAAGAAATCGCCGATGAAGATGACCGGCGGGAGAGAGAAAACCCCGGAGCAAGGGCTCGGGGAAAAAAAGACTCTCTAGGGCAGCCGGCTAACACGGCCGACGGACGAACCCTAGGTACGGGCGGCGCGGCTCCCGGCGGCGGTCATGGAGGCCGACCGTCCCAGGGGCGGCGCGCAAGAGGGGGAGCGGCGGCGGCTAGGGTTTAGGATCGACTTGCGATAGATACCATGTTAGAAAGGAGAGAGGGATTGATGGAATAGTTTTTGTATTGCTTGAACCTTGTGGGCATATATATATAGGAGTATATGATCTACTTGAAATACAAGGCAAGCCAAAATATTTTCTAGTCTAACATATGTTTCCTAATACAATCACGTTACTCAACATTAATGCCTGGCTCGGGTCACCTGAATCAGCTCTAGTAACTCAAGGCAAGAAACAATACCCATTTTTTCTTTTGAGGAATCACCAGGGGGCAAGACGCCACACCTGGATATATTCCTCGACAGGAGGTCGCTTCCGTATTCTCAGTGGTGGTAGAGGCTGGAGGCCGACGATCAGGTCGTCAGGCGTATTCCCTTGGGTTGAGATTGCTGGAAAAAGTGCCTCCTTTTGTAGTTCTAAACGCTGTTTTGGAGCTACCATGGTTGGATGTTGTGTATGTCAAGAGTTTGTTTTGGTTTCAGTCCTGTAGTGTTGAACTTAAGTTCGTTTAGGATGATTGTTTGGGGGTGGCGGCGGAGTCCGAGATGAAGCCGGCGACGGCAGGCGGTAGGGCGGCTATGATTGGCCGCCTCATGGCGCGAGGCCGCCGGGTTGGGGTGATGCAGGAGTCCCGGTCGGAGCAGGGCGGTGACGAACGACGCAGGGCGACGCGCGGATCGCGGCTGGCCCTGACGGGCCGCCTCGGCGCGCGTGGCTGCCGTGTTGGAGGAGAGGCCGGCGGGTCGCGCCGGAGTCGGAGTAGAGGCGCATGGGGGTCGACGGTGGCGGTGGGCGACGCAAACCGATCAAGATTAGATCGGAAAACCAAAAAGAAATCGCCGATGAAGATGACCGGCGGGAGAGAGGAAACCCCGAAGCAAGGGCTCGGGGAAAAAAGACTCTCTAGGGCAGCCGGCCAACACGGCCGACGGACGAACCCTAGGTACGGGCGGCGCGGCTCCCGGCGGCGGTCATGGAGGCCGACCGCCCCAGGGGCGGCGCGCAAGAGCGAGAGTGGCGGCGGCTAGGGTTTAGGATCGACTTGCGATAGATACCATGTTAGAAAAGAGAGAGAGATTGATGGAATAGTTTTTGTATTGCTTGAGCCTTGTGGGCATATATATATATAGGAGTACATGATCTACTTAAAATACAGGATAAACCATAATATTTCCTAGTCTAACCTATGTTTCCTAATACAATCACGTTACTTAATATTAACGCCTGACTCGGGTCACGTGATCAGCTCTAGTAACTCAAGGCAAGAAACAATACCCATTTTTTCGTTTGAGGAATCACCAGGGGGCAAGACGCCACACCTGGATCATGGTGGTAGAGGCTGGAGGCCGACGATCAGGTCGTCAGGCGTATTCCTTGGGTTGAGGTTGCTGGAAAAAATGCCTCCTTTTGTAGTTCTAAACGCTGTTTTGGAGCTACCATGGTTAGATGTTGTGTATGTCAAGAGTTTGTTTTGGTTTCAATCCTGTAGTGTTGAACTTAAGTTCGTTTTGGATGATTGGTTGCAGGAACAGGATTCCATTATCGTGCCTGCTGGTTTTGCATGGGTGCGTGATGTGGCGTTTTATCGGTTTCTTATTTGAAATCGGAGAGGAGAGCTCTTCAGTTTGAAAGAAAGAAATGAACGATTCTTATTTATTGAGTCTTGCTTCGGTACCCCGGGCAAACATAGTATGGTCATTTGATTATAAGGTATACACATCTCTGTATGTGGCACGTACGAGCTGTATACACAACCGATCCGCCAGCCCGTCACACAAACTGACGCACACACCCTTCGTCTTGGGCCTGGTCCATCTTTTGTTTCCTTTTTTAACCTTCAAAAAATAGTTGTGTGAGGTAGGATTAAAACTCCCAACCTCTTAGTTTACTTCGACATGCTGTAACCAACTGGGACAACTATCTTGCGGTGTCTAGTTTTTTCTTTTCTTTTGCGAAGGTGATAGAGTTTTATTTCACAATCATAGGGTTACAATCGAGAGGCAAGAGTTCCTCCACGCACGGTGGTCCTCGATCCAGCCATACAGTAGTGGCACGTTCCATACGACTGTACGTAGCCAGACGATCTGCTACCCTATTTTGCATACGACTAATTTTCATAGGAATAAACTCTCTATCTACCATAAGATGACGAATCTCATTAACAAGATGCCCATAGGCTGATCTCGTTAAACTAGTACTAGACAAGGCGGACAGGGCCGTCGAGGAGTCCGACTGTACGATGATCGGTTGCTCACAATGCTGGATCACGATCGCCATGCCTTGCATTAGCGCGTGTAGTTCCGCCTCGAGTGCCTTGTTGCAATTGAAGATGTATCGATAAGCAGCAAAGACAACACTCCCGTCATGCCTCTGTAGTATCATACCAGCTACAGCTGACCCATCCGCCTGAGAGAAAGACCCGTCGACTGACAAAGACACTTGGCCCGGCGGAGGTGGCGGCCAAGGAAGGGCCTGCTGCGCCGCCTTCGCGACCACACGTTCCTCCTGCACCATTGGTATTTTGCCCTTCATGATCTCGTCCGTTGGAAACCTCCTGGCAAGGTCCAGCGATTGCATGTAGCTCTGTAGATACAACACCGTAGACGGAACTGGTGGCACATCTGTCCCGTGCGTTAAGTCATTCCGGAGCGACCATAGCCGCCAAAGCAACATGATCACACGGCCCCTCATGACGATCGCGGTGTCTAGTTACTTCTTTTATTCTTTTTTTGTTTGGCCCTTTTATTCTTCAATTTTATCCCTTTTTTAATTTTCTTCGTAGAACACATTCTTGTCCCCGCGTTAACAAAAATGAGTCGTGTGCGTGGCGTTAAACACATACAGTTAACGTAAAAAAAAATTGAACGCAAAAGGTGAGTCGTGTTTCAATAAATGATGAAGGAAATGTCCGCATGCACAAGATGGATCGATGATTCATTCCGCGTTGTCTATATGCATGCCAGTTCTCGTCGCATGAGTCACCATGTTAGAGTATTACTAGTAGAACCCTCAAATTCTCAAATCCTCAAAGCACTTTTAAGGGTTGAGAAGTGTCACTTTTTGACACTTTTAAGGGTTGAAAAACAGGGGCAAATACTAGAACCCTCAAACCCAACCCGTAAACTGCTTTAAGGGTTGGATTTGAGGGTTCTAGTCTTTGCCTCAACCCCAACCTTTAAATCTATCATTTGGCATCTCACAATTTATGACAACAAGAACACAATCAACTTCCAAACAAACTACCAAATGACAATCATTGATGCATGGTTTAATAGTTTACATCACAAAATCATCATCTTCCTCCTCTCATCGGCACCATCATCAAAAGTTGCACCTCGGCGCCATCTCCTAGACCACAAGCGGGCTCCATCAAGCATGTCCATCACCACCGATGGAGTCGTACACACCGCCATCATCACAACTACTCATCGGAGTGTCACCTCGAAAAGTAGAGGACGCAACACGAAACATCCTCTTCCTCTCCGCGATGTCCTCCTTGTAGTCCTTCCACCATTGCAATTGGTCTTGATCCATGTCCTTCTTGGACATCATCATGTGCTCTTTCTCTTCCACCATGAGTTCTTTCCATACCTTTGCCTCTTTGAGCTTGATCATCCTCTCCTCCAACTCGGCCTTGCGCATTGCTTCTTCACGTTTTGCTTCAACTTGTGCAAGCTTGACCTCTTTCTTCTTCTCGGTGATAAGAAGCTTCATCTCCAATGTCTTCGTTGTCAATTCCTCTCTTGCCTTTATCATGTGGTCCATCTTCTCCCTTAGGCTTGACGCCTCTTCTTCCATCTTCACCCTTAGCTTTCCCTTCTTGTTTCCCTCGGGCTTGCCCACGTTCCTCTCCTCCTCATCTTCACTATCGTCCATCCTTAGCATTGCCAACTTCTTGGGTGCGGTCTCTTGATCCCTCAACTTCCACTTGTCAAAGGTTTGAAGAATTGACCAAACATGCTTAAATGGGAATGGCTTGCCCTTGGAAGCGGCCATCTCCTTGTACCTCAAGCCGGCAATTGTCTCCTATCAACCACACATAAATCACATAAGAACCCACCAATAGCATAGTGCACACACATAATCAAAAAAGTGAAGAAATATGTACTTACATAGTCACTCTCCACGGTTCCACTAGGTGGTGCATCCCTCACTTGGTCCATGGCCGCACTCCAACGAGAACAAGCGGGCTTGATCAACTCCCAACGGCCTTGAAGCGACCGGAATGTGCGATGGATGAACCCACTATTCTTCGGCTTGATCCTACAATAGACGTCCTCGATCCTTTGCCAATAGAGTTTACCGGTTTGATCGGTGCCGGTGGTAGCATCCATTCCCCCAGCTGCCCAAGCACGAACCAAGAGGACATCTTCCGCCTCGGTGTAGTTTGTCGACCGAGCGTGTGGGCGGGAAGCGGCGGTGAATGCCTCCACCCCTATCTCGGCCACCTCCTCCTCGTCATCCCCTTCATCCTCCTCATCTCCCTTCTTTTCCTCCAAGTCGTCTCCAACCCTAAAGGGGTCTAGAGGCGGAACTCCGAGGTCCACCTCCGCGTTTTGGAGGAGGTCCATGAATGAGGATGGGGTTGCCATTTCCTCGAGCACCTCGTGCGCGGCGGGAGAAGGTTCGGCGACGGTGGCGGGCGGGGGCGCGGCCGCGGCAGGGGGCTTCTTCCGCGGCTTCTTCACGGCCGGGGACGAGCCGACGACCTTGGCGGCCCCTCGAGGCCCACGGCCGGCCGCCTTCGGGCGGCTCTTCTTGGGGGCGGGCGCCGGGGCCGTGGCGTGGGCAGGCGCCGGGGCGGGGACGGGGGCCGGGGCGGGAGGCTGGGAGGCGGGAGGAGGCGCGGCGAGGCCCGCCCGCCGCCGCTTCGCCCCAACGTGGGTCACCGCCACCACGTCGG
>NC_041384.1:23361588-23365524 GCF_002162155.2 Triticum dicoccoides
GGGAGCGGCAGGCGCGGCGGGCGGGGGCGCGGCCGCGGCGGGGCCTTCCATGGCCGGCGGGGCGGGAGGCAGCGGGAGGCGGCGGGAGCGGACGAGCGGTTGGCTCCCGCGCGAGCGAGGAGGACTGCGACGAGGAGGAGTGCGGGTTGGGGGGAGATTTTCCCCTCAACCCCTACTTCTACAGATTGCAAAGTCGTTTAAGGGTTGGACCTTTAAATTTTTTTACGGGTTTGAGGGTTTAGAGGTTCTAGTCTACGGCGTTTTTTCGGCGAAAACTGTAAAAAAAGCGGTTATTTTTAGGGGTTTGAGGGTTTGATGGCTCTACTAGCAATGCTCTTAGTCCTAAAAAACTAAACTAAAGGCAAACAAAAAATGAGTCATGTTTCAATGAACGAATGAAACGTGCACGACTAGTCCGCGCTGAGGGATGGAGCGAGGGATCCGTGCGTCGTTTCAATGACTAGCTACCTACGCTTTTTTCTTTTAATAATAATCCAGATAAAAAACTGCATACACTCTTTTCTTTTTCATTTGCTTAAATTCATAAAAAAATTCTTAAATTCATGAACTTATTTTTTGAGTTCGTTAATTTTTTTCAAATGAATGAATGTTTTTAGTTTTGTAAACTTTTATCAATTTCGTGAACTTTTTTTGTCAAATTCATGAACTTTTTTCAAATCGATGAACTTTTTTTAAATTTCATGAACTTTTTTCAAATTTATGAACTTTTTTGTCAAATTCATGAACTTTTGGGTGAAATTCATGAACATTTTTGTCAAATCCATGAACTGTTTTCAATTTTGGGAACTTTTTTGTCACGTTCGTGTACTTTGTTCAAATCTTTGAACGTTTTTTAAACTTGTGAACTTTTCTTTTATCTATGAACATTTTTAGTCGGCAACTCAGGCTGGCAATCGGGTCAAGTTTGGTCGGGTCGACCTCTCCCACACTCATGCCCGAATCCCTTGTCGGGTCTGTCACCCGCCTAGGACCGTACCCATGGGTGACCCATGCCCGAACCCATTGAGTAACCCGACCAACTCGGGCACCCATCGGGTCTGCCATTCTATTATGTTTTCTTTTTACTCGTTCAATGCATGCCATGGTTGACGTATTTCCTCTTGACACCCCCTAGTCTCCTTTATATAGTAGAGCCCCACCTACTAGGCGCTAGAGCAAGCGAGGTGGTACTAAACAACCTGCTCCTGTGATCAATCAATTCAGTGACATGCACGCAATAGACTGTTTTTTTAGGGTAGCAAGCACTTTTTTTAGACTGTATGTTGCATGCCTTCAGCTTTTGGAGGTTCAATAGGCTGAAATATTGCATTGTTGCTACGTTATTTAGGGTGAAAATAGCGACCCATACCCTACCCATTCGGGGCGGGTGCCCATGAGCTCAGGCACCCATGGGTCGGATTGCTGGGTTGACCGTCAACCGTGTAACCATGCTGCCCTATTATATTGTCAAGATTTCTGCCTCCTTCCGTGTAACCAGACGAGATGGGACTAAAACCATGAACGACACAGTGTGCTGCCTACAGGTTTGAGTAAGCTAGAAGGCCATGTTCGACGGAGAGTGTTCGATGGAGGGTGTTCGAGTAGCCTAGAAAGCTCCGTTTGAGAGCACGTTTTTTTGGAGATCCGTCAAATGACCCCAATTTTTTTACAGGATCTTATATGGCCAATTAAAGGCACCATGCCAAGTTGTTTTGGTTTTCGACAAATCTGGAATTTTCTCGGTAAAAAAAGTCTAATAATGGTCGGACCAGTCGCAACTTACATATAGTGTCGAAAATAGTTCAAATCTGACATGAATGCCTACTATGGGCATGTCCACCTTGCAAAAGTTGGCGTTATTTGAAGGATGTACAAACATAGATCCTGTTCAACAAAAGGGTGTTCGGATAGACCAGAAAGCTCCGTCCGAGAGTACATTGTTTTCTGACATCCTTAAAATGGCTACAATTTTTTCCATGGCCTTGTATGAACAATTAAAGGCATCATGCCAAGTTGTTTTGGTTTTCGATAAATTTTGCATTTTTATGGAGTTTTCTCAATAAAAAGGCCGATAAATGGCCTGATGTGTCGCAACTTGCATATGGTGTCAAAAATTGTTCAAGGATGCCTACCATGGGCATGCCCACATGATTGCAAAAGTTGGGGTTGTCTCAAAAATGTTTAAAACTAGATCATCTTCGACGAATGGTGTTCAAATAGGCCAGAAGGGCCCTTTTGAAAGCACATTGTTTTGACATCCGTCAAATGATCCCAATTTTTACCACTAGTTTCTGTGACCAATTCAAGGCATCATGCCAATTTTTTCAGTTTTTTTGACAATTCTTGTAGTTTCATGAGTTTTCTCCGTGAAAATGGTCTATAAATGACAGGACGTGCCGCAACTCGCATACGATGTCAGAATTCGTTCAAACGCCTCATATGTCCGTGTCAAGCCGCTGCAAGAAGTTGAGGCCATTTATCTATAGTCCAAAAAAACCAACAGTTTAGAAAAGTGTGCTAGACAAGGCCAAACAGGTGCATCCGTGAGTATGTAGTTTTTCCTATTTTGAATACCTTTGTTATTTGCAATTTCCGTCATTATCAACCAACACAAACATTTTCTTATATCCTAACCATTTCTGAAAAACTGTCAATAATTTTTTAATTTCAAATTGTGTATGAAAATTTTACAAGCTTGAGAATTTTTCCAAAAGTGTTAACAAAATACCAGCAATATATGTTGAACACATATTGCAAACCACACACTTTAAAAAAATGTATCTACTTTTCTTAAACACAGACATTTCTTAAATTTGTGAACAAAAAATAGAAAAACAAGCACATTGTTAAAAGACTGTAAACAACATTTGAAAACAAGAACATTTTTTGGTATTCCAAACAATATTCAAATTTTTGGAACAGGTCTAAAAAATTCAAAAATGAGAAAAATGAATTAAGGAGAAAAGAAAAGACAAACAAAAGCTTAGGCCTTGGCCCAACTAGGTGACCGCATCATTCTCAGCAGGCGCCTGTTTGGCCGACCCAAGTGTTCGCGGATTTGAGAAAAGTTCATCAATTTTGGAAAAAATATTCATGTATTTGATAAAAAATTGTGGGCTTTAAAAGTAAATTCGTTAAAACTGAAAAGAGCAGGTTTGAAAATAAAGTTCACTAATTTAAGAAAATGTCCAAGAATTTGAAAAGTTCATAGAACTCAGAAAAAGTTCACGATTTAAAAATAATTTGCAAATTTAAAATAGAAAATAAAAAGGAAGATAAAATTAGAAAAGAAAAACAGACAAAAATACAAAACATGCTCGTATTGGTTATTGTTATATTTGAAAAAGAGAAAAAAATGATAAATAGACACAACAGAAATTAGTCTAGTTGGTTACCTCGCTTGTACTAAGTGTATACGAAGAGGGGAAAAATGTAAAATGGGCCGGCCCAAGGCGATACATACACACGCCGCGCATTGCGCTTCGTGCAGTCGACGTAATTTAAAAAAAAGACCATCCTACCCTGTATTATGAAGTGGTACTTCCACACAATTTTAAAAATAGTTCATATCATTAACCAAAAAAATATTATATTTCCAAAAATGTCACACATTGGTTAGTATTATATTTGAGGAAGAAAAAAGAAGGTAACTAGACACAAGAAGGAAGTAGTCCAGTTGGTTATTGCCCTTGTAGTAAGCATACATGTGCCCAGTTTGAATCTAATGGGGTGCTCATTTTTTGAAGGTTTTACAGAACATGAAAAAAAAGTGTAAATTGGACCGGCGCGCCCTTTTGAAGGTTTTACAGAACAAGGAAAAAATGTAAAATGGGCTGGCCCAGGGCGGTACGTACAGGCCACATATCGCTTGGCGCAGGCAACGTACTTTTGATAAAGACCATCCTACGCTTTGTTGTGAAGAGGTATAGAGATCTT
>NC_041384.1:23365941-23419045 GCF_002162155.2 Triticum dicoccoides
TTTTTGAACTGACACAACTTTCACGCGATCATTGGTTGTTCATACTTGCGGCTGCTTCCAATGGATTCATTGTTTGGCAGTTGTTCTTCCATGGAAATAGATGCATGACATAAGCAAATCTTGCAGCTGGCACTGAATTCATCCAACGTGTTGCTATAATTAATTTAATTAAGATATTGTTAAGTTAAAGAATAATAAGCAAGCACTAAAGGCTTGATGCTGCTTTGGAAGATATATGCAACAAGACTGAACTGTTCTTAAAGAAGACACATGGTGATTATTGTGAACAAGAATTTGAATTGGACAATGTGCTAATACACGTGATTCAGGCTGAGACATTGGATTATTAATCGCCTTCTTTTGACCAAGGAAAATTAGAAAACATATTACATTCTCCAAGTTGAGTCTGGTGGGAATTTTATGTCGGGAAAATTCTGGCACAACACAATTCGTCATAAAATTGAAGCGTTCTCAGATTCACGCAAACGGGATATTCAATTTCATGCAAATCAAGGACGAGATGAGAGATCACTAGCACGTTTCACACTCCGCAACATATTTCTGACGCAATCATGGTCAGTTTCTCCATCAATTCTCAGAGTTCCTACTGACACGATTGCCACAGTTGAAACACCAGGAAGCACAGTGCAGGCTTCATGGTGTGTTTATCCCACTGAGCTGATCAACAAGAAAATTAGCAGAGGGGAAATATTTTAATACCTCACGGGTCAATTTACACGACCGTCAATTGGGTGAAAACTCTTCTGATTTGATAAATTGTTAGATTACACGGCAAGTACAGTCCTATACCATGCCATCGCAGACTACATTATTTGCTAAAGCACACTAACCTATGAAACGACAAAATAGGCTGCTAGGGAAAACAATGATAGAACAATGCGACCTATCACTGACACGCCATAGACCCCACTTCTCTAATCACATCTTCAAGGCAGTACAAAAACAGTGTACCAGAGGGTCATTGGACCACAGACATGTATAATTCACCATTTGACTTGTAATGCCCAAGTGGCTTCACAGAAACTTGCTAAAGTTATTGATCCACTGCCTCCTCTATGCCATTGCATTACATCAATAGGTGTCTGCATACCTCTCAAGCCTCAAGGTTCCCGAGCCCCCCTCCCCCTCTCCATATGCTATAGTGCTGTCTTATAAAACCCCGACTTACCTGAATCCTCAAAACATGTATACATGTCTTGGCTTGCATAGTTATACATGTGAATGGCCAAAACAAATCACACCTACAGTATATTCATTGACCGCGAGACTATCACGATCATTAATGAATTAAATGCTTGGTTGCACTTATATGCTAGATCCATATTTAATATCAAGTTATATAGTAATAATACTGGTATGTCCATTTGATTGAAAATGAGCAAAAATTCAGATTCCGTGTAGAGGCACATGCCCACAACTCATTTACACATTGGTCTAACATTGTTGTCATATTACAACACACACATACTTCCAGGACTTTTTTTTAGAAAAGGAGGATGACCCCCGGCCTCTGCATCTGGGCGATGCATACGGCCACTTTATTAATTATTCTCACAAGACCTTACAAATTAATACAATAGTAAGACTAAAGCCGCCGTCTAAGCAACAAACTGTCGCTACACCTATCCAGTTGATGAAGGGGCGCAGATAGCCTGGGCCTAATACCAAACAGACATCGCAGCCAAACCTAACATCTAAGACCTGATGTCCCATCCAGGACGCCTGCTGGACATACTTCCAGGACTTAATTACACCTCGACCTAATATTGTTATTAGATATTAATATTGAAATCATAAACAATCATCCTTATCTCTCCGTTCTGAATAAGACCATATTAAATGACATGGATCACACAAGGATGGCCAACTACTTAACTTGACAATCTATGTTAGTTCCATATGCATTTGTTGCCAACTATAGGTAAATTAATTCTCACCCACACATATAAAATCTGATTCAGTTCACCCGCAAAAAAATAAAATCGGATTCAGTTACATGATTTCCTGTATATTCAAACATTCATGCTAGCTCATATATTTAGGCCAAGGCAGATGAACAAGATAGTAGCATGTTATTATAATGAGATCATACAAGTATCAACAATGTCTAAATCCACATATTATTATCGTCATCATCTCTGAAATGCAAACATGGGCTAGGGATAATGTTACGTCTGCAATAAATATAACTACCATCGGAAATTAAGATACAAAGAAGTTGGATAACTTGTGTATGAATTAACCTTAGGCTCAAATCACCTGAATTATGTCTAGTAACTCCAACACAAGAAGCAACCAGGAAGCAGAACCCAATTACTAGCCTATGATTTGTTTCCAATCAAGGGGCACTTCAATCGCCCAAGACAACCATTTAGTTAAATACCACCTTTTTTCTAAGCTTGACTCTTGTTTTGGCTTTGAACTACTGCCAAAGTAGGCCACAACCTTTTCCGCAGCCAATCATTTTAACCAATCAGGTCTTGAAATTAATATTGGTTTCATCTCAGCCCCCAATACACGAAGCCGTTTTAACCAAAAGAACTTCTTGCCCAGTCATGCGTCTCTGCCTTTTTAACCACAAATAGTTTCTTCACATGTGTTGACAATTGCTCCCTAGATTTGAGGCATGGGCTACAGCAATTTACACGAAGAATAAGATGTGTGACGAGTCTCCAACTTTGGTGGCCCAACAAAAAACTGCTTCATGACTGAAGCCTAAATCCACCGTACCATCTTTGGGAAGCTAAAACCTTATGGTTCCTGGCACAAAGGGTCATCAAATGGCCAAGGATGCCATTGCTGGAATGATATAGCAATAAGCTACGTGGAGAGTACCATGAACTGGATCGAAATAGTTAACTGATTAACTTGGAATTTTTTTTCCAATGATGGCTCAGATTATTTAACCTGCATCTTCTATTTACCAAGTTGTGTGTAGTAGCCAAGGTTATCCAGGATGCCTGGATAATAATTTTTAAACTTAAATTGTTTTAAGATGATATAGTATCAGTGGCTATATTAGTCTTAGAACCTAAAAAAGACGCACACTTTTTTTTCTCAAGAGTGGCATCTGTTTTGTTCCACATAGAGATGTTCTAATACATGTGTAATCTAATTCTTGGTTCGCTCTTCAAGGTTAGTTTTATAAGAGTCTTTGCTTCAACTGCGGAGAAAGATGTATTTCCATTATGGTCTTGTTATTTGTTTGGTTAACTGAAATCTTGTTTCTTCTCAACGAAAAAAGCGCCTCACTCAATTTTTTCAACAAAGAGGTTTTGTTAATGCATCAAGTGGAGCCTCACAATGTATGTGCTTAAGTTTTTCTAGGAAGTATCGACGAGTACACTCTCTACTTTTGTGCGTATGGAATAATTAACATCTAATCATCACGTCACGCAAAACCACCTCAATGTGAGTAGACAGATAAAGCAAACTGTGATTCGAATTTAGGGGTGTCCTCTAAGTGGTATATAATTGACTTCACGGTCAAAATTAAACTCCTGTGATACTTGTTTTAGTGGCAGCTCGCACTATAGTTAATGGTGGTAATATACACTTATTTGAAAACATGGTTTACATACAAAAGGAGTTAACATGCCATTAAGTAATTATTGACAAAGCTAAAGTGTCACATTTTGAAGAGACCGACTTCACTTGATTTATGTATCTCTGACACCCTCTATTCAATTGTAATAAAGCAATATTTCTCATGATACCTACCAAGCCTCAAGGTCCTTGAACTGATATAGCGGTGCCTTATTGAACTGCCCTAGGACTTATTCTCAAAGTGTGTATACATTTGTTGGCTTGTATATTTATAAATGTGAGTGAATGGATCAGATTGCACCTATACTCAATGTTCATGATACGATCATGATAATTGATGAACATCATGATCTGTGTACATGCATGCATTTCAATGCTTGGTTGGTCTTGTGTTTTATACCCAGTGATATACTAGTGTGTCTATTTAACATGAAAAAAATGAGAGAACTAGTTATATACTTGTGTTTCATATGCTACTCTGTATTTAATACTCCCTCTGTTCCATAATTATTGTCGTGGCTTTGGTTCAAATTATGGAACGGAGGGAGTACCCAGTGATATACTAGACGTCCATTTGATGGGAAAATAAGAGAAATTTCAGACTTCAGACAGAGACATATGCATACATCCAAAACTTATTTACACATTGATCTAACATTATGGTCAGATTACAACACACACATGTTTCTAGGACTTAATTATACATCGGTCTAACATTGTTATCAGATATTCATAATGAAATCTATGGAGATTGGCTTAAGCGTCTTAACCTCGATGTGAGGGGACGCAGGATAGCGCACACTGTTGAGGATGTTGAGATTACAATCTTGGAGAGAAAGAAAGTAGAGGTAAGGCTAGATATGGTTACAGAAGATAGAGATAAGATCACGCGCCTAACTACCTAGTCTAGATGCGCACACATATGTAATATACTATCTACGTTACAATGTGTTCAACAAAATCATGTCAATCAGCCTTCTCTCCCTGTTATGAATAAGACTATATGAATGCCATGGATTACGCAAGGACGTACTTAATGAAGCTTGTGTCAATCAGCCTTATCTCTACTTACTTTCTCTCCAGGATTCCTTATCTCTACTTAATCAAGCTTATGTTAATATCACTTACCTTAGCAGTCTGTGTCAATTCCATATTTATTTTCCATTAGCCAATTATATGGAAATCAATTTTCACCCACATATAGATAATCAGAGTAGGCTGTTTAATTTCTCATGAATATTACACGTTCATGCTAGCTCATATATTCGCCAAGCGAGATTCAGAAGATAGCAGCAGGTAACTAGACACTGTTTATCCCTTTCTCCAATATTATTAGTTCTCTGTAATGCAAAGATGGTTAAGGGTAATGCTACAACATTCACACGCATGATGTGTCAGCCGCTGGAGCTCTTGGAGGAGTCGTTGTTACCGGTGCGGTGTTGTATGGGCCGCGATAAGAACTGAAAGTAGGCAACATCTTCGATGATGCAGTTGCGCGGCCATTCACACATGACACATGAGGAAGACTCAGATCGGTGCTGACATGGTCCAGGCACGAGCATAAAAACCCGTCCTCTCTGTGTCCACATTTATTTAGTCACACTGCCGTTTGGACAAAGGTACAAAGGTTCAGGAAATCCGAATCTCTTGTAAATTTTGTTGCTTCCCTTCAGTGTGCTAGAAATAATAAATGTTGCATTTTTGTTCATGATAGCCTCTAGTTTTGAGGTCTGACATTTGATATGTCATGTCTTTGTGGAAAATGGCTGATTTCTCGAAACTCAGCAGGCATGATTCGGTCTGAAGTTCTCAACAAAGAGAATCATAAGGTCAGGTCTTGATGCTTCACAAGGCTGAAATTGAGTTGGGAGGTTCATTGCAGAGATATGTTGTAAGCCTGTTAAATTGAGGTTATCTTAGCAACTCTAAAAGTTCTGGTTCACACAAATTGATGATAACGTTTGCATACTTAGCTTGTAGTGTTGATTTGTGTGCCTTATTTGACCGAGGATCAGTTTGTAGCGGCTTCAAAGCGCGAGGAACTCATTTCTTAGCTGAATGTTATGCATCCTTCATGTACCACCATGCAGAATATTTGATATGTGGCACTGGCCTCTTATAGTTCTTGTAAGAGGTTGGTTTAGTAAATACTCCCTCCGTTTTTATTTACTCCGGATATTAGAGTTGACTGAAGTCAAACTTTGTAAAGTTTGACCAAATTTATACGAAAAGAATATAAATATTTAGCATAACAAATCTCTATGATGTGGAAGAACATTCAACAATGAATCTAATGGTATTGATTTGTTATTGTATATGTTAAAATTTTTGTCTATAAACTTTGTCCAAAACTAATATGCGGAGTAAATAAAAACAGAGGGAGTATACACTTGTGTTATGTGGACCCGTCCTGTACTGAAATTGTATTCATGGGCGAAAGAAATGCACATACATTGAACTTTTCTATATCACATTTGAATGTTATAGTAATATACAATTTTCCATTGCTGATGTTTCTCTGGTCCAGGTCGCTCCGAGTGCCAGATTTCTAGGTAGAAAGACTTTTTTTTATTGCAAGAGTCTAGGTAGAAAGACTGACTGAAGTAGTGAAAGGCTGATTCATTGTGGTGACCAGCTTCTGTAATCCCCGGCTGTTATCTTGTTTCTGGTTGTTGGTGGTCAACTCATACTGTCTCAGGCCTCAACTCTGAAGCAGAGTCGAAGAGCAGAGGAGATAGCCAAGAACCTCTTCACTAAGCTATGACAAAAGTGTCCGCGACCAACTAGTCGAACACTTGGAGGCCAACAGATTTGTAGCATTCATCATTTGACCTGTAATGTGCAAATAGCCTAACTAAATTTTGGCCGTCGTTGCAACAAAGCAATGTTTGTCCTGATACCTCTCAAGCCTAAAGGTTCTTGTCCACCCCCCCCCCCACCCCACCCCCAAATCCCCATGCTCGATGCACTCACCTGGCCCGAATTCTCATGTGTGAATGACTGGAGCAAATCGCACTGCTTGGTTGGCCTTTTATGTTGCTCCATATTTAATACCAAGTGATATACTAGAATTACAGATGTACTCCGTCCGTCCCATATTAACTGTGGCTCAAACGGCTGATACATCCAGTATGTAACATTGTTATCAGCCTTATCTCTACACTATGAACAAGACTACATAAATGACATGGACCACACAAAGAAGTGCTCAAGCATACAATACATCAACTACTTACTATAGCAGACTGTCAATCTCATATGCAATTGCCATTAGCCAACTATGGGTGAATCAATTCTCACCCACATATAGTAGTCAGATTCTGTTACTTAATTTCCCATGCATTCACACATTCATTTTAGCTCATATATTCTGGCTAAACCAGATTAAGAGGATAGTAGCATGTTATTATAATCAGATTACACAAGAATCAATGATGTCTTGAATCCACATTATTGATCAGCATCATCTCCAGAATACATACATGGTTGCATCCACGATAGATATAACCAGGATCAGAAATTAAGATCCACAAAAGTTGGATAGTTTGTAACCTCAGGCTCGGATCACCTTAAGCCTAGTACCTGCAACACAAGAAATCAGCCAACAAGCAAAAACCAATTAATTCATCGGTTAACCAACCTATGATTTATTCCAATTAAGAGATAATTCAATTGCCCAAGAGAAACATTTCATTATCTTGTTATTACCTCCTTTTCCCCATGCTTGCCTCCTGTTTTGGTTTAGAACCACTGCCGAAGAAGGTCACCACCTTTGCTGCAGCCAATCATTTTATCCAAGCGGGTCTTCAAACTAATATTGATTTCATATTGAGCCCCCGATACACGAAGCCGTTTCAACCAAAAGAACTTCCTGGCCAATTCACGTGTCTCTGCCTTTTTAACCACAAATACCTTATTCACATATGTCGAGAACTGCTCGCTGGATTTCTTATCAATATGAGGTGATCGTAACACAGTGCATAAGGCTCGTGATTCAGGCAACCCAATCTTGTGTGTGTAAGGCTCAAGCCCCTTCAAATTGTTCTTTTTGGGGTTACTGAAAGATTTCATTACCATGCATATCTTGGCAGGCAAGTTCTGGGAGTGCATCCTCCTTGGGTATATACCTTCCTTGGTCTCCTCAATAGGCTTGTGAAGCTACAATGATGAACAAACTTGATATTATTAATCACAAGAAAAGAAGTATCAAACGAGTTATCTACTTTTCTTCTCAGTAATAAGACTTCTAGCCTTTTTCTAATACTATTTCACTTGGCGAGATATATGTAGTGAGTTAATCCACTACCAGAAGCCATGAGAAAATCTAGAATCTTTGAAAAATTAAGTCTAAATACAACCTGTGGAGGAGTAAGACAAATATCATCAGGGATTATCCTGAAAATCCTGTCAGAACTCACTTTTCCCTCACTCATAACAGAGGCTGTGTTTAAACTTCGATTTTAATCACAGACGGAACAAGTCCAGAGTTATATGTCGTACATTTGTTTTGGAAGTTTTTGTAATTTTTGGTAGCGGATTGCATGAAGATTGCACCCAATCGTCTCCATGTTGCTACAATGATTGATCATACTAATTTAATTTGCAAAACGTCAGTATGAGCTATGTTGTTTAAAAAGTTCCCACAAATGAAAATTGTTATCAGGTGCTAATGGCCCATGTGGTTTCAATGAACTATTTCATGCTTTTTTTTGGGTGAATTATAAAAATGACTAAATATCAGGAAGCATGTGTGTGTAGCATCATAAGAGCATCTCCAGTCGCGTCCCCAAAGGCCCTTTTTTCGCCGGCTCGGAGCGAAATTGGCGCCGGCGGATCCAGGCCGAACCCGGCGCACTGGGAGGTGCTTGGGGGCGCCGACCGAATCGTTTTTTGCGCGAAAATCGGCGGGCCCTACTTGGCAGCGACTCAGCTCTTTTCGTCGCTTCGTCGTCCTCATCGCCTCGGTTCCCGCGGCGGAGTCAATGCCAAAGCTGCCGCGCGCTGCCGCATCGGTCAGCCTCCTCCATTGATGCCTCATGAGCGGCGCAGTGAAGACGGGACGACGCACGTCCCTCGCCCCCCACGCGTACAAACAGCGGCCACGCGAGCGCCGCCTATCTAAGCCGACCCCTCCCGCACCGGTGACGCACAGACTCTCCACCGCCGACGCCCCTGTTCCTCGACGCCCCCGTTCATCCCTCTTTTCTCGCCGTTTCCAGTTCACCCAATGGCCAAGCGCTTTCCAGGCAACAGCACGGCGGCGAACGGCTTCGGCCGCCGCCCCCTTCACGAGGACGAAGCTCGGCTTCTCTATGAGGCCGATTACCCGGTCCTGCCGGACATGCTGGTGCCCGGGGCATGAAGGATCAGCGCCGGCGGGGTCCCGGTGCCACCGCCGTCCACCGGGGCGGCGCGCCGTGCGGAGATCGCCCATATCCGTGCCTCTCTGTCGTAGACAGTGAGGGAAGGGCCGAGGTACGTCCCCGACAGCCCGCTGTGGGAGCAGTACTTCCGTCGCCGCCACACCGAGCAGCTCAAGGCCACCAACGGCGTCGTGCCCTCCGGAAGGCTCAACTCCGACGCCCGCCGCCGATGGTGGGGCGAGCCCGGCCGTACGCTGAAGGCCGTCCTCGAGTATATCGAGGGCGGCAACACGCCCAGGCTGGAGTACCCCGCTCCCCCTCCTTCTTCCGCCGGCGTGGGAGCTCGTGGACGCCGAGACGCATGGACCCGGGGTCCTCCTCCTCGTCCGACCGCTCGTCCGGCTCTCCCTCCCTCCTTCCCGTCAAGCCGGAGCCCCAGGACGCGCCGATCAGCCAGTGCACCCGCACCTCCGGCGTCCGCAACGCCGAGCCCTCCCCCACCTCTGCCCGGCTCGTCAGGCCGGAGGTGGAGCCCGGCCTCCCCATGAAGTACGAGGCCATAGTCCGGCGCGGCTTCTCCGACGAGGACGCCCTAAAGTGGGTGCGGGACGACTACCTCCGTGACAAGATGGTCCGGCAGCGCCGAGCCCTGGAGGAGATAGCCGCCCGCCAGCGTGGGCGGGAGGACGAGAACGGCGTGGTGATCCTCGACAGCGATGAGTACGAGGATGCCCCCGGTTTGTCCAACCCGCCGCGCGTCGGCGACCCTGGGCAGGGGAGCAGCAGGGACGACGGCCGCGAAGGAGGCGACGACGAGGACGAGGACGCGGCGGCTACACGAAGTTCTACAGGCTCCTCGGCATGTAGAGCTTCAAGGGCGCCGGGCGGCGAGGGCGACGGCGGGTCTAGTAGAGTTTTTTTTTCTTCTTTTGTAAAATATTTTAAATATGTTATGAACTCGTCAAAGTTTGGTTGAATTTGTGTCTTGTTTGTACCGGATTTTGTTTAAAAAAACGTGGGCGCGGCGACTGAGGAGCATCACGCCTCCAGCACACGGTTAGCGCCGGCATGTCCCCATACGGCGATTTTTAGTGCCTCCTGAGGCCAACGGCTGGAGATGCTCTAAGGCGCACAAGTGCAGATCTCCACCAAAAACAAACTGCCATCCATTTTGTCACATTTCACACGCTAGAGTATCAAGAACAGAGCCGCACAGAGCAAAAAATACAGACGAATAACGATAGTCGCATCAAGAACAAACACGAGGAGGGTGGGATCCGAGAGGTAATCCAAGCCTACTTCCTCCTCCATAGCTCCTACACGAACCTGTAGGCGCCTGCGAACCACGAATCCGTCAAAAACCGGCAAGATGGCGGGGGACAGGGAGAGGAGCTGATAGAAGGAGGCGCTCACCCATGGCGGCGGCCGTCGGATGGGCTAGGGCTCTGGAATGGTTGGTTGGGCGTCTGCGGGTGGGTCAGTCGTGCTCTCGTGGGCCGGGAAGCTGGCTTTTCAATGTCAAATTGGCGTGGACAAAAATGTTCTTTCATTTGTTCGTTTTCTTTGTCTAAAAAACATGTTTGTTTTCTCTCCCCTATAAAAAACTTGTTTGTTTTCTCTGCTATTAATCCGGTGCATTCGGTCAAATTGGCAAATTGCTAGTAGAACGGTCTCTTCCCTAAAAAAACTCAATGGAATCTGATTTGAACTCAAAATTGTTTTCTTCAAAAAAGGAGGATAACCCCAGTATCTGCATCAATCGATGTAGAACATCTTTATTATTATTCAACAAAGTCTGGCAACATAAATATATGGATCAATCCGAAGCCACCTATCTGACAAGCAAAGTCGAACACCTACAATCTTAATAATGTGCCCGAACCGCATTAATGCGCACTATCTAATCCGGTGGTCTCATGCAGCTGCTCGACGTCAGGCAGAGAGCACACTACCCATTCTGACCGATCCGCATCATGCGCATGCTCTGGATCCGCCGCCGCCATCTTCCACCTTCACATCTGCAGGAGTGATCAACCTATTGACCTTGTCCGGCCCAACCGCCACCGGCCAGCCACAACGTCAGATAACGCCACCAGCCTACGCGTGTCCATCAACCTGAGTCCAATGCCGAGACTCCACTATGCCAGGTCGTCGAGACCCGTCGTCTTCGATGCGGTAGATACAACATTGTTCCACCTATTGGCCCCTTTAGTTAGTACCTACTCCAAAATAATGCCCCCAAGAAAGAGAACAACACTAAAGTCCCCGTCATCAGCCGATCGGGGACACCCAGATCTAGGGTTCCGCTGAAGCAGATGCCGCTAGAGGGAGAAGGGCACGCCATCAGCAGCTGCAAACGAGACCACATGGTGCCCACCACCACAATGCTCTGACGATGACACCTTCAAGAAAGACACGACGCACAGAGTGTTGTCGCCGCCCACCACAGTTATGGTTTTCAAACGAGTAGCGGTGAGGTGGGAAGAGGTAGGGGCGTAGGGCAGACCCGACCGACCGACGTCTCCAAGAAGAAAACCGGCTCCCTCGGGCGCTAGCGCCGTCGCGGCCGGCCGTAGCCGACCATAGGACAAGTCTCGAAGCACTTTTTTTCACCTCCACTAAACGGACCCAAGTTTTTTCACACAATATTTTAAAACTGAAACATTTTTTGGTATTCCAAAAAATATTTCAAAAATTTTAAACAGGTTTCTAAAAGGAAGATAAAGTTAAAAAAGGAGAAAAATAAGTTAACTAAAAAAACTGAAAAAAAACTCTTAGGCATTGCCAGCACTAGGCGACGTCATTGCACCCATCAGGCGCCTGTTGGGCCGGCCCAAGCGTTCATGGATTCAAAAAGATCACTAAAAAGGTGCAAAAAAGGTTCGATGAATGTTAAATGTGTAGGATTGCCTCGTGTTTTGACCAATGCTAGATGGGCGGCTCAAACATGCGCACGAGGGTAGGGGCACAACCTCGTTTTTTTCCACATTTTTTGTTTTTTATTTTAATTTTGTTTATGCTTGAAAATATTCTAAATAATTATATTTGAAAACATTTACATAATTGTTTTGAAAAGAATGTTAACCAAGCATTTGAAAAAAATATTAAATAAGTACAAAGAAAATATTTCTCATGTATACGGAAAATGTCTACAAAAAATATATAATGTGTGTGTAAAGTTGAACATGTATTTAAAAAAATTTAGTCCAAGTATTTGAAAAAATGTTAAACAAGTATATCATAAATTTTAATCAAGCATTTGAAAAATGTTAAATGTATATACAAAAATGTTGACCATGTATTAAAATGTTAAACTTGTATTTGAAAAATGTTAACCAAGTATTTGAAAGAAGCGAAATGTGATGCTCAAACCTACAGATGTCTACCATTATCCTGCTAAAAGGTGATGCTCAAACCTACAGATGTCTACCATCATGAAGTTAAGGTTAGATTTATTTTTTATTGCAAAGGTCAAGATAAGAAGATATTAGAGGCATGATAATACACAAACAAGGGAAAATTCTATGTTTAAAAAGTATAAAGCTTGTTTCTACACATAATTTCATTGCAATTACTGGTTTTGGTAGTAGCTTGCCGGTTGGAATTGAGATAAGTACACAGTGATTTAATATTTTTGCATGACACATATGGTCTTTGTTGGTTAATTAGAATTAAGACAAATCCCTTCTCATTCTTAGATGTCTTATTTTTGTCCATGTTTGGGGATATTACTGTTGGTTGAAGGTATTGGGAGTGAGATCAGAGATGAAAAGTCCTCTTCAAATGTATGTGTGCCGAATCAAGTCAATGACTGGATTCGCCCTTGCTAGTGGGTGGGCCTACATACTGAGCTATAGTTAGCAGGAGGGTGCTTCCCGAACCCCGGTGCCTATTGGGCGTGCCTGCGGGTTGAGGTGCGGGGTTGTGGAGGAGGTCTCCATGAGCGGCCGTTGTATTTTGGTCACGCTCATCTGCCTGATTGTGGTTATCGGTTCCCTCTTTACGAATGCAACATGGTTCAAGTCCACATGAATATGTCTGTGCCAAACACAGCTATAGTGGGCGCAGAGCGCGCCTTACCATCTAGTTCAATTTCATGCAACTCAAAGATGAGATGAGAGATCTCTAGCGCATTCCATACTGCACAACACATTTCTGGCACAATTAGTGTTAGTTTCTCCACAACTACTAACAGATTAACACAGTTAACATCAGGAATCATGGTGCAGGCTTCATGGTGATGTTTATCGTAGCAGACAAATTAGGAATTCTTTCTTGGTCATTGGGATCCGTGGATAATTTAGAGTACTATTTAGGGATAGATCATACCTATTTTTATCCCCTCGAACAAATGTAAATTATTGAAGTGTTTGCATTTGGAATCGTCTTAGGCCTAATTCCTATTACTTTAGCGGGATTATTTGTGACTGCGTATTTGCAATACAAGCGTGGGGATCAATTGGATCTTTGATTGAGTCATTTTAATTTTTTGATTGACCTCTCTGGTTTGGAGGAGGTCAAATTGGAGTTACACTTCAATTTTGCTAAGTTATTTTCCTCTCCTTCGATAAGATAGAAGGAATCACGCTCTTAGGATTTGAAAGAAAGGCAGTATAGGGCTAAATATTTTAATACCCTACAAGACAATTTACCTGGTCATGAATTGGGTGAAAACTCTTCTCTTTTGGGCACATAGCACGACCTTGAGCGTGCCATCACAAATTGCCGAAGCCCAACAACCCATGAATTATAAAAGCAGTCTGCCTGGTGAAACAGTCCAGCTATCACCGGTGCGACGGAGGCCCCTACTCCTCCTGTAGACATGCCTTCAAGGCAGTACAAATGCAGTCTATAGGAGGGTAGTAAGCCGACAAACTTGTAGAATTCATCAAGAGAGGTGTAATGCTCAAATAGCATAGCTTGAGTTTGCTCCACTTGTCGATCCTCCGCCTCTTCTATACGATTGCACCAAAGCAATATCTAGCCTGATACCTCTCAATCCTCAAGGTACTTGTTTCTTCCCCCATGATTTACGATACAATGTTGTCTTATGAAACTCATCTGGCCTGAATTCTCAAAATATGTGGACATTTCTTGGCTTCTATATTTATACATGTGAATGGCAGGAGAAAATCACACCTATATTCAGTTTCGTGAGATAATCATGATAATTAATGAATTCAATGCTTGGTTGGTCTTATATGCTACTGCATATTTCATATCGAGTGCTAAACTAGTACTGATGCATATACCCAGTACTTAGTTACACATCATCTAACGCTGTTGTCAGATTACAACGCATGCACAATTCAAGGACTTAATTACACATCTGTCTAACATTATTATAAAATATTTATATTGAAATCTTGAGCAATTGGCCTTATCTCCCCTTTATGAATAAAACTGTATAAATGTCATGAAGCACACATTAATCTATAATATCTAAATAGTTCATCCCCACTATGTTATTTCTCTTAACATGCAGCTTATCCACCTCATCAAACCTGCCACATCAGCATTTTGTTAGTGACTTATGTACGGGACCAACCACTGCAACAGGCCTGCCACATAAGATTTCAGTTACTGGCTAAGAGACCCACCACAACGTGGCCTCACGAGCATCTGTTTTCCCTGTTACCCGCTCCACGCACGCTGGGAAGGCCCGACTCGATTTCTTTCCGGCTATTCACTGTTTGAACTTCGGCCGTCCTGGCCAAGCTTTGGTACGTGGGCTGCAGTCGGCTTCATTGAACGATCCAGCCCAAATAAAAAAACATAGCCCATGTCATGACATGCTGTTGTGCTTTTTTTACTTTTATTTTTTTTTGAGCATCAGTACAGACACAAGCGCTCATATACACGCGCATACACTCACCCCTATGAACGCACACACGCACACCCTATCCCTATGAGCACCTCCAAGAGACTGAGCCGGCATATCATCTTGAGATACTGAAAGCGCATCGCCGAAAATTCTGAAATAAATCCAAAAATAATGCGAGCACCAGGATTTGAACCCTGATGGGTTGAGGATACCACTATCCACCTAACCAATTCAACCACAGGTTAATTCGCTTTTTTACTTTTTCTTTGAGGGGAAGCTGCTGCGTCACTTATTGCCAAGCGAAATGCCTAAAAAAATATAACCAAGCGAACGCTAGCCCTTCGTCGATCGATGCTCCCATGGGCCACGGGCGTTAGCCGCCTCGAGCCCTTTCGCCTCCACGAGCGCACTAAACTCAATTATTAGTTCGTCTTCCCTACGGTCGCTCTTATTGCCGCCACTATCTCATCGCCGGCATTACGACGGACACGAAACGACGTCGCTGCATCCATCTCCTCTAAGTAACTCGCCGTCAGTTACCCTACAATTGTGGAACTCAGCCGTCGCCGCGTTTGCGTTCAAATAAATGTACGCACTTCCATCTTCATCCCACACACGCCAATTCGCCTCTGATTTTATGCTTCCCCTTTGTGTTTTGAATCCTCCTAATTTCACAACCCTGCATCCCTCTATGTGCTGCAAGAATTCCATTCAATTCTGCATCCGCTGCTCTATCTTCTTGGTTTGCCCATCCAAATCTGCCACCAATGCGAGACGCCGCCTCCATGCTCTCAAGCCCACGCCAAATCGGCCGCCGCTCGTCCACAAGCACACGCCTCCACCGGGGGAATCAGTGCCCAGTGGACTGATGTTGTTGCCGATGTGCTCTTCCTGTCGTTCAACGCAGCGTGGCTTCTCGACAGGCTGACAGCCCCCGTTGCTGAACTGCAACCCTTGGGCGGAGAGGAAGGGGTCTCCGCCCATGCCAGTTGTCGTCCGCCGCTCGGGAACGCCATGGGAAAGGGCGCTGTCCACTGCCACTGACCACGCCCTAGGAGGCGCACCGTTGAGAATCAAGAGGCACGCCTTCAGTCCAGGCTCTTCCTTCCTCACCTTCTTTATTTGATTCTCTTTTTTTCAGTATGTGAATGTGTATTTGTTATGTGGTATGAGGCATGGATCAGATTGTCAAGTATGTGAACCAGAGATAATAGTATACACATGTGAGTGGCGAGGACAATGACGATAAAAAATTCAGAATGCTTTCATTTTAGACTCTGTGAAGACCGTGTAACAGTGAGAGTGTACCATTTGTCTCATCAGGTTCTAACAAAACAGCGATGCAGTACGGAGGACTTGATCGTTTACCTTGGAAGAAAGGACTACCTGCAGGGCAACAGGGATATCGCACATCTATCTCTTCAGGATTCAGGTATGTGAGGTGGAACTATATATGTGCAATCTTTTGATTTTGCATCTGATGCACAAGCACATCGATCACATTCTTAATTCAGGCACTTATGACTAAGCCATAAAAAAGATCCTGCAAATAGTATGTTCTTTTTATGCACATTCTGTTAGTCTCCTTGCTTATTTTTACAGAGCATCAAGCTCCCATGTCTGGATTTTATTTTTGATACTAAGTTATCATACGCACATTCTGTTAGTCTCCTTGCTTATTTTTACAGAGCATCAAGCTCCCATGTCTGGATTTTATTTTTGATACTAAGTTATCATACGCACATTCTGTTAGTCTCCTTGCTTATTTTTACAGAGCACCAAGCTCCCATATCTGAATTTTATTTTTGATACTGAGTTATCATACACACATTCCGTTAGTCTCCATACTTATTTAGAGAGCGCAAGATCCCATATCTCAATTTTATTTTCAACGCTGAGTTATCATATCACCATTCTCCATACTTATTTACAGAGCATAGAAATATACTTCTCATGGCTTCTATCTATTACAGTCAAAAATTGTGAAACCGAAATGTGATGGATGGCAAGCTTATTTTCAGATTTGGTCAGACCCCACCTGCCGCAAGTGCCAGACGATTTTCTGCTGATGGTGAGGACCTAAGATGATTTGGTGGTTCTTGCTTTATTGTATGTTGAAGCTCCCAGTAATAGACAAGTATCTGACGACACGAAATTTCTTGCAGGTGGCTCAGACGGGTTTGTTGGCACCCTGTCCATGCATACAATAGCATTCCCCACCCTCCCTGTTCGATCATCTATGTAGCTAGTTACTTCTTTTTTGAAATGGAGTCTAGGTACATTTTGTTAAATCCTTTGCTTAGTTCTAAATTAAACTGACTGAACTAAGCATTTTTTACGGTATAAGCATGCGTGAGTTGATTGGCCCGGTTCACTTTATTTCTTCTACGGATAGCAGCATCAAATGGTTTCAACCATGCTTCCAGTTGCCTGGCAATTGGTGAGAGAACTATATGATATTATCCTCTCATGTAACCTGTTTTGAAGTACCTCAATTTAGGTATAATGTCTATGATACAGAATACACAAGTCAAATCACACCGAAGGTCAATGATTTTGTTCTTTTGGCAAGAGTCAACATATTTGGACAATGTCTATGTATAATAATGTAACTTTACTTGGTTTCTGTCATACATTTATTTGAACAGTTTTTTTGAAACGGAGATATTTGAATAGTTTGATTAGTACTCTAGCATAATCTCATTTGGTCGCTACTGCAGATTTCAACTATGGACACATTATCACAGTTTTCATGTGCTACGTTGAAAGATTATACCTTGCCCTTCAACTTTGTTAAAGTAAAGGGCGTTAAATAGAGAAACTATTTGTTATTCTGTCTACTTCTCTTATCACATAACCATTTACTTGCAATTTGTGTTCACACGTTTTACTTGATTGCTTCATTTTAATCAAAGCACTACCTTACTTTGGTAACTTCCCAGCGTTAGCTTCCTTCATAGTACAACGAAACTCTTTAAAGTTTAGCGATGGTAAGAATTATTCTACTTATTTAGCCGAATACAAGGCGCAAATAACTTCATCAAAAAAGTGGATAGAAAAGGGCGGAGTTTATTTCCCAATGAAGCAAAACAACCTATTAGCAAGTCCATTTCTCTAACTCTATTAGCAAGTCCATTTAGTTGTTTTTTGTTTGCAGGAAGTCTATTTAATTGTCAGTTATTGTTGGCAGAAATTGTAAGAAAATACATTTGTTAGTTTTGTTAGGTTGCACATGTGTACGAATCAATTGATTATTATACGCAGCAACGCGCGGGGTATCATCTAGTTTACTTAATGAAGGATGTCAATACATCCTAGAGGAGCAACCCCTTACCTTAACAGTCTATGTCAATCACATGTGCATTTGCCGATAGCCAACTATAGGTAAATAAATTACCACCCAAATATATAAAATCATACTTGCTTACTTAGTTCCCCATGCATATCAAACATTTATGCTAGCTCATATATTTAGGCTAAGGCAGACTCAGGGGATACTAAGCATGTTTTTTATAATCAGAGCACACAAGAATCAACAATGTCTTGATCCGCATGCTATTATCGTCATCACCTTGGAAAATACATACATAGTTACAGGTAATGCCACATCTGCGATAGATGTAACCAAGATCAAAAATTAAGACTGCTCGCAAGTTCAAGCTCTCGGAGCAAGTCTAGGGAGAAAATTCAAAGTAGGTCGCTGCAGCCACCATGGCTCAAAATGAGGCTGCTTCCTTAAAGAGCAAGAAGAAGGGGCAGACTAGCAAAGAGAAAACAAATAGCCATTCAAAGATGCACTTGTGTTTTGCACGGATGGAGTAGTGAATATGCACTTGTGTTTTTGCAAATGATGATCTCAGATGAGCACGTGCATCCATGCTTTGTTTGATTTGTGTGCACCCGTCCTGTACTGTAATTGTATTTCTGTTGAGATAAGTGTGCATTTGCATGTAATAGTAATATTACAACTGTTACGGTGATTGGCGATTTTAGGAGCCGTCCATCCACCTTAATCTGACGGTGGAAAATAGGAGTTACGATAGATGCATTTTAGAGTGTAGATTCACTCATTTTGCTCCGTATGTAGTCCATAGTGAAATCTTTATAAAGACTTATACTTGAGAACGGATGGAATATATAGTTGTCATGGTCCGCTGGCTCGTACTGTCTTTTGCCAGTACCTATGCTGGTGTCATGTCTAGGAAATATGGCGTCATAATGCTGACTATGACTTGAATTTCAGTTTCTGTTCGTTGAGTTGGCCTTACTGGTGGTGTAATGTTGCTTCTGAATTCCTCTGTGGTGGTAGAGGCTGGAGGTCGATGATCAGGCGTATTGGCTTTGTGTTGAGGCTGCTTGAAAAAGAGCTTCTATTGTAGTTCCAAGTGCTGCTTTGGAGCTCCTTCTGTATGGTGTCATGGTTGGATGTAACTCCGAGCAGATGGCTTGTCCCTGTTTGTTGGAGTTTGTTTTGGTTTCACCCTTCTGTAGGAGTCAATTGCACAAAACTATCATATTTGCGGCTAGATTTACGAAAAACCACCAAGTCGTTAATCCGTTGCAAAAAACACTGTGATTTCACTAAACTCTTTGCAGAAAGCACTGATCGGGCGATTTGGCTTGTCTGATCACTTTCTGACAAGTGGGGCCAGATTGTAAGGAGGTGTCTTAGCAAAAATATTACATACAGCCCCCTAGATCTAAAAATAAAAAGCAATCAACTCATGCTCCCGATCCACTGCGCTCCTCTGCTCCGACCTCAAGCCCTTCCTCGCCGCGCTCGCCGTGCTATGCCCCTCGCCGCCGGCGGCTCCCGCTGCCGCCGCCCTCGCAGCAGGAACAACCGCAATGCCTCTGCTGCCACCGGCCGCCTCGCTTCGCATTCTCCAATCGGGAGGAGGCAACCACCGCGCACCCTCGCAGCCGACCGCGCTGCCAGCGCCGGCTCCCGCTGCCGCCGCCGGAAGCCCGCCCGCCGCCCTCTCTCCATGGCGCGGACGCCGTGAGCCGCCGTGCACTGCTCCTACCCGAGCTTCTAACGTGGACGGCGCCGGAGGGGCCTCTGGTTCGAGCTCGTCCTCCTTCGTGGAGGAGGGCGACGGGAACAACTTGTCCAGCAGGTGGACTCAGCTCGTCGCCTGCTCCCCCTCCGCCCCCATCCTTGACCACGTCGGAGGAGGGTGTTGCTCCTCCGCCTCGGCTCCCGGCGCGTGCTCCACGACGCCGACCCGACCGCCACCGTTGCTGCAGCACCGGCAGGCCAACGCCTCGGAAACGCGCGCACCCCAGCTGCCTCCTCGTCATTCGCCGCGGCCGTACCTGTCTCCGACACCGACAAGGGCGTCGCCGTGCGTACCAGACGGCAGGGCCAGTGCTTCGCGGTTGTCAAGGGCGGGGTCTGATTGCGTTTTTTGTAAATGTCTAGGGGTGTGTGTGCTAATTTTTGTCTAATTAAGCTCCTTACAATCCGGCCCCACTTGTCAGAAAGTGATCAAACAGACCAAATCACCCGATCAGTGCTTTCTGCAAAGAGTTTAGCGAAATCACGGTGTTTTTCTGCAACGGATTAACGACTTGGTGCTTTTCCGTAAACCTAGCCGCAAATGTGGTAGTTTTCTGCAATTGACTCCTCCTGTAGTGTTGAACTTAATTTCTTTTTGGATGATTGGCTGCAGGGGCTTGAGTCAATGAATCGTGCCTGATGGATGTGCCATGATTCCCCCTTCCTAAAGAAGACGCATGGTGATTTTGGTTAACCACGGATTTGAATCAGACAATGTCTAATCCACGTGCTTAAGACTGGGAAATTGGATTATTAATCACCCTCTTTTAACCAAGAAAAACGAAGAAAACAAATATGAGAAATCTTTATAGCCGTATGTCACAGCGCACCACACATTTCTGGCACAATCATGACGACACTAATCTCAGTTTCTCCACCAATTCTCAGAGTTCCTACTGACATGGTTCTTTATAGCCGTATTTGACAAGACACCTTGAAGTACTTGGTAGTGCCATCAACTCGAATCTAAGCACCCGCCAAAGTGTCAATGTTTCGGTACATGCCACACAATTAAAAGTTGCATTATCGGTATATTTTAGGTTGTTTTTCTATTGAGAGATGCCTATATTTTTATTGTATTTGGTTATCCATTTGCATTGTATATTGTTAGTGTGTATTGACTCTTTTAATTTGCATCAAATATTCTTTGCTGCAGACTTCGCCATACCTTAAAAATTTTTCCTCATCCGCCCCTGGTTGCAATAGTTGAAACACCAAGAAGCACAACACAGGCTTCATGGTGTGTGTATTGGACTGAGTTGATCAGCAAGAAAGGTAGCAGGGGGGAAATATTTTAATCCAAACGATTAGTGACACGCACCTGATGTGTGGCACTCTGGCCCTCTATTTTTCAATGGCAATTCTAGTCACACAAGGATTACAAATTTCATTGTCACACATCAAGTTTTTTTCAAAAACAAACTGAAGCACGAAAGTTGCCATGCTTGACAACTAAAGTTGCCATCCTCGTGTCATTAAACTTGCCATAAAAAACATTCGGAGTTACCATTTGTTCGTACCACACATCAGGTACTTATCACTTATCAGGGTCCTATTTTAATACCTCACGTCAATTGGGTGAAAACTCTTCTGATTTGTTAAATTATCAAATTACATGGTGAGTACAATCCCGTACCAGACTACGTCATTTGCTAAAGCCCACTAACCCATGCAATGACAAATAGGCCGCTAGGCAAAACAATGCCACCTATCACTAACACGACATAGACCCTACTCTACTCTTCTAGTCACATCTACAAGGCAGTACAAAAACAATGCACCAAAGGGTCGTAGGCCCACAGACATGTATAATTCATCATTTGACTTCTAATGCTCAAGTCGCATCACAAAAACTTGCTCAAGTTATTGATCCACTGCCCACTCTATGCCATTGCATTACATCAATAGTTGTCCTGATACCTCTCATGCATCAAGGTTCTTCAGCCTGTCTCCCCCATCTCGATGCTATAGTGGTGTCTTATAAACCCTGACCTAAATCCTGAAAATGTGTATACATGTCTTGCATTGCATATTCATACATGTGAATGACCAATACAAATCATACCTATATTCAGTGATCGCGAGACGATCACGGTCGGTCATTAATGAATTCAATGCTTGGTTGTCCTTGCTAGCTCCATATTCAATATCAAGTGATATGCTAGTAATACTGTGGCCATTTGATGAAAAAATAAGCAGAATTTTAGACTCCAGACAGAGACACATGCATATATCCAGAACACATTTACACATCGATCTAACATTGTTGTCAGATTACAACACACTCATATTTCTAGGACTTAATTGCACCTCGATCTAATATTGTTATTAGATATTAATATTGAAATCATGAACAATCAGCCTTATCTCTTCATTCTGAATAAGACTATTAAACGATTCTTTATATTAATGAAATGGATCACACAAGGATGTGCTTAAGCAAGTATGCTAATACATCCCACATGACCAACTGCTTAGCTTAACAATCTGTGTCTGCCCCATATGCATTTGTAGCCAAATATAGGTAAATCAATTCTCACCTACACATAGACAATTTGATTCAGTTACTTAGTTTTCGTGTATTCAAACATTCATGCTAGCTCATATATTCAGGCCAAGGCAGATTAAAAGGAATCAATAATGTCTTAATCCACATTATTATCGTCATCATCTCTGAAATGCCAACAATGTTACGTCTACAATAAGTATAACTACCATTGCAAACTAAGATCCAAAGAAGTTGGATAGCTTGTATATGGAAAAAAAAGATTTTTTTTTAGGTTGTAAGCCTAATATAGCTATCCAAGTCTTACAACCTAAAAATAATCTTTTTTTTCTCAATAGTGGCATCTTTTTTGTACCACATAGAGATGTTCTAATACATGCGCTGTCTAATTATTTGTTAGCTCTTCGGGGCTTGTTTTATAAGAGTCTTTGCTTCAATGGTAGAGAAACATGTATTTCCATTATACTCTTATTCTTTGTTTAGTTAACTGAAATCTCATTTCCTCTCAATGAAAAGAGCGCCAAGGTCGAACTGTATTTTTGGAAGAAAGTAATTTTGTTAACGCATCAAGTCGCAATGAATGTGCCTAAGTTTTTCTAGGAAGTATCGATGATCACGCTCATCTACTTTTGTCTGCACGTAGTAATTGACATCTAAGCATAACGTCAAGCAAACCACCTCAATGTGAGTAGACAAAGGCAAGTACATAAAGTGAATTGTTCTTAGAATTCAGGGGTGTCCTCTAAGTGGTATGTAATTAAGTTCACGGTCATAAGTTAAACTTCCGTGATACTTATTTCAGTGGCAAACTCGCACTATATTAAGAGTGGTAGTACGCACTTACTTTTAAACATAATATAAGTAAAAAACAATTAACATGATATTTGGTAATCATAGACAAAGCTAGAGATACCACATCCCAAAGAGACCGGCTTTGCTTGATTTGTGTATCTCTAACAACCTCTATTCAATTCTAGTAAATCAATATTTCTCATGGTACCTCCCGTGCCTCAAGGTACATCCGCCCTCCAGCTCTATGTTATAGTGGTGCCTTATTGAACTGCCCTAGCTCTTATTCTCAAAATGTGTATACATTTGTTGGCTTGTATATTTATAAATGTGAGTGAATGGATCAGATTGGACCTATATTCAATGTTCCTGATACGATCAGGATAATTGATGAGCATCAATCTGCGTACATGCATGCATTTCAATGCTTGATTGGTATTGTGTGTTTTATACCAACTGATATACCAATGTTTCTATTTGACAGAAAAAATGAGAGAACTAGAACTAGTGATATACTTGTGTTTCATATTCTGCTCCATATTTAATACCAAGTGATATACTAGTATGTCCATTTTGACGAAAAAACGAGAAACTTCTTGGAGTCCAGACAGATACATATGCATATATCCAATTATCTTAAACTTATTTACACATCGATATAACATTGTGTCTATATCCAATTATCCAAAACTTTCTCCCCTGTGTTTTCAATCCTTAGTTTTCCATCTACATTCCTAACCTCTTCCCTAATTTTCATGTTCGTGTCTTTGTCCTATCTTGTGTTCCAAACAGGCCCTGAGTTATCACCCACCTCAGAGACCCATCACTCGATCTGGCAGTGTATTGCAGGCTTCGTGGTGCCCTGTATCCTACTCAGCTGGTCAGCAGGAAAGGTCGACGATTAGAATCTAGTGCAGCACAGATTACTGCTATGACAAAATTGTTGGCGCTATGACTCTTCACGCTTTCTTATGACAGAATTGTGGTACGGAGGTGTTGCTAAAAGCCTAGGGACGTCCAAGAAACCTACAGCTAACTGAGCATCCCATTTTTAATTGTTTACTTTGGTCTATTTAACAATTTTTGTGAGGCTACATCCCATCGTCGTAATTCGAGATGAAAAAATGAAATAAAAACAAGAAAACAAGTTTCAGCTCAAACTGATGCATGAGAGGAAAAAAAATTAGTACCCCACAAGATAATTTACCCCGTCATCAATTGGGTAAAACCTTCATTTTTATGATTTGGGAAGAGTCTGTGCCATGCCATTAGAAATTAAAATCCACCTATTAGCGGTACCCCCATGATGCCTGCTACTCCGGCCACACCCGAAGGCAGTACACAAGGTGTCGGTTGCATGACTGAAGGCGTACACACATCTAGCATTCAGCAACTAATTTGCAACGGTCGAATATGACTGCTAAAATTTGCTCAGTTTGTTGACACACTGCCTTGTCCTGTTACCTCTCAAGCCTAAGGTTCTTGCTTCTTCCCCTGCTCCACGCATCAGTGGTGTGTCTTATTAAACTCACCTGGCCTGAGTTCTCAAAATGTGTATACATTTGTTGTCTTCTATATTTATAGTCCATGTGAATGGCCGGAGAAAATCACTCTATTCTGCATGCATACATTTCCATTCTTGGTTCACACTGCATTCTACTCCATATTTAATATCAGGTAACAGAAAAATGGGATGAATTTCATACTCCGGCCATAGATGCATGCAATAAATCCAAAACTTATTTAGACATCAATCTAACATGGTTGGTAGATCACAACACATGCATATTTACGGGACTTCAAAATACCTAGATCTTTTCTTCAAAATACCATATGCATTGTGATAACATTTTCATATTCAAATCATGAACAATTATCCTTATCTCTATGTACGGAATAAGACTATATATGACATGGATAAAATAAGACATGTACTTAATCAAGCATGACAGTACATAGCGCAGAGCCAACGGCTTACCAATAGTTTGTGTCAATCCCATATGCATTTCCCATTAACAACACCCACAAATAGATAATAAAATCCGATTACTTAATTTCCCATGCATATCAAACGTTCATGCTAACTCATATATTCAGGACAAGGCAGATTCAGAGGATAGTAGCATGTTATTTTAATCAAGTCACACAAGGATCAGCGAAGTCTTGATCCATGTATTATTATTGTGAACATCTCCGATATAGATACATGGTTATGGATAATGCTATATCTTGGATACATATAACCAGGATCAGAAATTAAGATCCAAAGAAGTTGAGCTTTTTTACAACTTAAGCTCAGGATCAGATCACCCGAAGCAGCTCTAGTAACTCCACCACATGAAAGCATCCAGCGAGCAAAATCAATTAATCCATCAGCTACTAACCTGTAATTAATTCCAATCAAGGGGCAATTCAATCACCCAGGAGAAATATTTAGTTAAACTAATGCCAAACTAGGCGACAACCTTTGCTGCAGCCACTCTTTTATCCAAACGGGTCTTGAAACTAGTATTGATTTCATACCGATCGAGCCCCCAATAAACAAAGCCGTTTTAACGGAAACAACTTCTTCACCAATTCACGTGTCTGCCTTCTTAACCACAAATCGTTCACATGCGTCGGGAATTGCTCCCTGGATTGGCTTCACGGGTTATTGTTGTTGACATGATGAACAAGATGTGGCGATGGGTCTCCAACTTTGGAGACACAACAAGAAACTGCTTCATAACTGATGCCTATATGCATAGTACCATCTCTGGGCAGCTCAAACTTTATGGTATGGCATGAGACTACAGGAGAATACCATGAACTGTATTAAAAATGTTAAGTGGTTAGTTGAAAATAAGAGTTCCATTGATGGCTTACATTACTTAATATATTTAGTAGCGAAGTTATTCCAGGATACATGGATGTCAATTTGTTAACTTAAATTTGCTTTGAGATGATATTATACTATTGGCTATATTAGTCTTACAACCTAAATAAAATGTTTCAAAAAATCAATAGAGTGACATATTTTTTGTACTTCATAGAGATGTTCTAATACATGTGTAATCTAATTCTTGCTTAATTAGCTCTTAAGGGCTAGTTTTATAAGACTCTTTGCTTGTACCGTGGGGAAGATGTATTTCCATTATGGTCTTGTTATTTGTTTGGTTACCTGAAATCTCATTTACTCTGAAAGAAAAGAGTGCCTTGCATGAACTGTTTTTTGTAAGAAATAAATTACGTTAATTCATCAAGTGGAGCCTCAAAAATGTGTGCTTAAGATGCCGCAAAAAAATGTGTGCTTAAGTTTTTCTACAAAATGTCGATAAGAAATAACTGACATCTAAGCTATCAAGCTCAGCCAAAATCACCTCAGTGTGAGTAGACAGATGCAAAGACATAAAGTGAACGGTTTTTAGAATTCAGGGGTGTCCTCTATATAATTAGGTATTTAGGTCATGGTTGGAAAATAAACTCAGGCAATATTTCTTTAGTGACAAACTCGCACTATAGTTAAGGGTAGTAGTAGTATGCGCTTATTTTAAAAGATAATATACATATTAAAAGCAGTTAAACACGAAATTAAGTAATCATATATGGTGCAACCGCGGGCTGGGCACTACCCTTGAAGTAATCATAGACAAAGCTAGAGATATGACATCTTGAAGAGAGCAAGTTCGCTCAATTTGGGTACACCCTCTATTCGACTCCGCTAGCAGCTTCTACGGCTTCTGGGCCTCTGAAAATCGGAGCCACGCCAAAGACAGTTTTCCTGGGCCAGCTCCACGCAGCTCATTCTCGGAGCGCTCCGCAAATTAGAGCATCTCCAGCCGCGCCTCAACAGGCCCTTCAGGCCACTTTTTCAGTGTCGGCGTAAAAAAACGCCCAGTCGCGGCCCTAGGACGCCGAAAAGTGCCGGTTCGCCCCTTTTTTCGTCCGGCGGTCACAGGTCGAACCCGGCGCACTGGGGGGCGATCGGGGGCTCCGGCGCAAGGGAAAAGCGCGGCTGGCCCACACCATCTGGAGAAAAGTCAAGATTTTCTTCCCCGACTTGCCACCCACCTCCCGCGACCTCGGCCGCCACTAGCTATATCTCGGCGCCGACCGCCGCCCTTCACCGCTAGATAGCCATTCCCCGCCGGAAAAATAGCAGAGGTTCGCCGGGGCAGCCCCTCCAACAGTAGCTGGGCGTTTCTGGCCGCGGAGGGGCAGTTTAGCGGCGGGTACACGCCCACCGGCCGCAAGGTGTTCGACGATTTGCCTACCCCGGCGATGGACTCAGATGACGAGGAAGCGCTCGCCGCGCTGCTAGAGGAAGCCGAGGCCGACGTCTAGGAAGAAGAGCGTCTCATGGTGCTCGCCGCCCTCGCCCAACTACTGTCGAGCAATGAAAAGCCGCGGCGAGGTGGCTCGGCGCCGGGGCGGGTGAAAGCAAAGAACCGGCATCGTTTCGAAGGCTACTGCATGCTCTACTCGACTACTTCGCCGATGCTCCACTTCACGACGACAAAACATTTCGGCGCCGTTATCGAATGAGCCGAAAGCTCTTCCTCAGGATTGTGAATTCCATCCGGGAGTTCGACAACTACTTTAAGTGCAAGATGGATTGCACCGGCAAACTTGGATTCACCTCGATCCAGAAGTGCACGACAGCGATGAGGATGCTTGCATACGGAGCTCCCGGTGATACACTCGAAGACTATGGGTGCATGGCCGAGTCCACCAGCATAGAGTGTTTCTACAAGTTCTGTCGGGCAGTGGTGGTAGTGTTTGGACCGCAATACTTGAGAATACCCAATATGGAAGACACTGCTCGGATCCTAGCACAAAATGCAGCAAAATGATTTCCTGGGATTCTTGGAAGCATCAACTGTATGCATTGGAAATGGAAGAATTGCCCATATGCTTGGCAGGGATGTACAAAGGCGCCAAAGGCGGTTGCAGTGTAGTACTTGAGGTGGTGGCCACACAGGACCTCTGGATTTGGCACTCATTCTTTGGTATGCCAGGAACTCACAATGACATCAATGTGCTGCAGTGCTCTCCTGTCTTTGCCAAGCTTGTTGAAGATCACTCTCCTCCGGTGAACTTCGAGATCAATGGGCAGCACTACAACAAGGGGTACTATCTAGCTGATGGCATCTATCCGAGATGGTCGACATTTTTGAAGACCATCTCAAACCCTGTGCCAGGAGGCAAGAACGCCTGGTTTGCGAAGATTCAGGAGGCTTGCAGGAAGGATGTCGAGCGGGCATTTGGCGTGCTCCAATCTCGATTTGCTGTTGTCCGGTACCCCGCTCAGATCTGGTCGAAAGATCAAATGTGGGAGATCATGACTTGCTGTGTCATCTTGCACAACATGATCATCGAAAGCGAGCAAGAAGACCCAGTGTTTGACACTGAACCATACTACAGGCAAGACCCTCTAGCCGAAGTTGATCACCAGCTACCGGCAACCTGGACTGCCTACCTCAGTATGCGCCAGGAGATCCGAGACCCACAGGTGCGTCATCAACTGCAGTAGGATCTGATAGAGCACCTATGGAGGCTCAAGGGCAACGCCGGACGCGACGTGTGATGAAATATGAGTTTTTATTTGTTGAACTATATAATTTGTATTGAACTATTTGTTGATGCACTATTTTGTTGAACTATTTGATTTTCTGTGATGAACTATGTGATACAAAAATATTTATACGTTGATAATTCAACGTCGTACCACGGCGAACCATGCCGAATATGGGCCTATTCTCACCCATATGGGCCCTTAATTCGCCGAAAGTGGGACGAAAAGTGGGCCAATATCGATGCCTAGGGTGACGGCTGGACGGCCAACCGCCCCCTGTTGGGGAACATAGTAATTTCAAAAAAATTCCTACGCACACGCAAGATCATGGTGATGCATAGCAACGAGAGGGGAGAGTGTGATCTACGTACCCTTGTAGATCGACAACGGAAGCGTTTGGTTGATGTAGCCCTACGTCTCCACGGCCCGACCGATCAAGCACCGAAACTACGGCACCTCCGAGTTCTAGCACACGTTCAGCTCGATGACGATCCCCGGACTCCGATCCAGCAAAGTGTCGGGGAAGAGTTCCGTCAGCATGACGGCGTGGTGACGATCTTGATGTACTACTGTCGCAGCGCTTCGCCTAAGCACCGCTACAATATTATCGAGGACTATGGTGGCAGGGGGCGCCACACACGGCTAAGAATATGATCACGTGGATCAAATTGTGTTTCTCTGGAGTGCCCCTGCCTCCGTATATAAAGGCTCAAGGGGGGGTGCGGCCGGCCAAGAGGTGGCGCGCCAGGAGGAGTCCTACTCCCTCCGGGAGTTGGATTCCCCCCCAATCCTAGTTGGAATAGGATTCGCGGAGGGGGGGAAAGAGAAAGGGGGCCGGCCCCCTCTCCTTGTCCTATTCGGACCAAGGGAGGGGAGGGGCGCGCGGCCCATCTTAGGCTGCCAATTCTCTTTTCCACTAAGGCCCACTAAGGCCCATATAGCTCCCGGGGGGTTCCGGTAACCTCCCGGTACTCCGGTAAAATCCCGATTTCACCCGGAACACTTCCGATATCCAAACATAGGCTTCCAATATATCAATCTTTATGTCTCGACCATTTAGAGACTCCTCGTCATGTCCGTGATCACATCCGGGACTCTGAACAACCTTCGGTACATCAAAACATATAAACTCATAATATAACTGTCATCGAAACCTTAAGCGTGCGGACCCTACGGGTTCGAGAACAATGTAGACATGACCGAGACATGTCTCCGGTCAATAACCAATAGCGGGACCTGGATGCCCATATTGGCTCCTACATATTCTACGAAGATCTTTATCGGTCAGACCGCATAACAACATACGCTGTTCCCTTTGTCATCGGTATGTTACTTGCCCGAGATTTGATCGTCGGTATCCAATACCTAGTTCAATCTCGTTACCAGCAAGTCTCTTTACTCGTTCCGTAATACATCATCTCGCAACTAACTCATTAGTTGCATTGCTTGCAAGGCTTAAGTGATGTGCATTACCGAGAGGGCCCAGAGATACCTCTCCGACGATCAGAGTGACAAATCCTAATCTCGAAATACGTCAACCCAACATGTACCTTTGGAGACACATGTAGAGCACCTTTATAATCACCCAGTTACGTTGTGACATTTGGTAGCACACAAAGTGTTCCTCCGGCACACGGTAGTTACATAATCTCATAGTCATAGGAACATGTATAAGTCATGAAGAAAGCAATAGCAACATACTAAACGATCGGGTGCTAAGCAAATGGAATGGGTCATGTCAATCAGATCATTCAACTAATGATGTGATCCCGTTTAATCAAATGACAACTCTTTGTCCATGGTTAGGAAACATAACCATCTTTGATTAACGAGCTAGTCAAGTAGAGGCATACTAGTGACACTCTGTTTGTCTATGTATTCACACATGTATTATGTTTCCGGTTAATACAATTCTAGCATGAATAATAAACCTTTATCATGATATAAGGAAATAAATAATAACTTTATTATTGCCTCTAGGGCATATTTCCTTCAGTCTCCCACTTGCACTAGAGTCAATAATCTAGATTACACAGTAATGAGTCTAACACCCATGGAGCTTTGGTGCTGATCATGTTTTGCTCGTGGAAGAGGCTTAGTCAACGGGTCTGCTACATTCAGCTCCGTATGTATCTTGCAAATCTCTATGTCTCCCACCTGGACTAGATCCCGGATGGAATTGAAGCGTCTCTTGATGTGTTTGGTTTCTCTTGTGAAATCTGGATTCCTTTGCCAAGGCAATTACACCAGTATTGTCACAAAAGATTTTCATTGGACCCGATGCACTAGGTATGACACCTAGATCGGATATGAACTCCTTCATCCAGACTCATTCGTTTGCTGCTTCTGAAGCAGCTATGTACTCCGCTTCACATGTAGATCCCGCCACGACGCTTTGTTTAGAACTGCACCAACTGACAGCTCCACCGTTTAATGTAAACACGTATCCGGTTTGCGATTTAGAATCGTCCGGATCAGTGTCAAAGCTTGCATCAACGTAACCATTTACAATGAGCTCTTTGTCACCTCCATATACGAGAAACATATCCTTAGTCCTTTTCAGGTATTTCAGGATGTTCTTGACCGCTGTCTAGTGATCCACTCCTGGATTACTTTGGTACCTCCCTGCTAAACTTATAGCAAGACACACATCAGGTCTGGTACACAGCATTGCATACATGATAGAGCCTATGGCTGAAGCATAGGAAACATCTTTAATTTTCTCTCTATCTTCTGCAGTGGTCGGGCATTGAGTCTGACTCAACTTTACACCTTGTAACACAGGCAAGAACCCTTTCTTTGCTTGATCCATTTTGAACTTCTTCAAAAACTTGTCAAGGTATGTGCTTTGTGAAAGTCCAATTAAGCGTCTTGATCTATCTCTATAGATCTTTATGCCTAATATGTAAGCAGCTTCACCGAGGTCTTTCATCGAAAAACTCTTATTCAAGTATCCTTTTATGCTATCCAGAAATTCTATATCATTTCCAATCAGTAATATGTCATCCACATATAATATTAGAAATGCTGCAGAGCTCCCACTCACTTTCTTGTAAATACAGGCTTCTCCGAAAGTCTGTATAAAACCAAATGCTTTGATCACACTATCAAAGCGTTTATTCCAACTCCGAGAGGCTTGCACCAGTCCATAAATGGATCGCTGGAGCTTGCACACTTTTTTAGCTCCCTTTGGATCGACAAAACCTTCCGGTTGCATCATATACAACTCTTCTTCCAGAAATCCATTCAGGAATGCAGTTTTGACATCCATCTGCCAAATTTCATAATCATAAAATGCGGCAATTGCTAACATGATTCGGACAGACTTAAGCATCGCTACGGGTGAGAAGGTCTCATCGTAGTCAACCCCTTGAACTTATCAAAAACCTTTTGCGACAAGTCGAGCTTTGTAGACAGTAATATTACCGTCAGCGTCAGTCTTCTTCTTGAAGATCCATTTATTCTCAATTGCTTGCCGATCATCGGGCAAGTCAACCAAAGTCCATACTTTGTTTTCATACATGGATCCCATCTCAGACTTCATGGCTTCAAGACATTTCGCAGAATCTGGGCTCACCATTGCTTCTTCATAGTTCGTAGGTTCATCATGATCTAGTAGCATGATTTCCAGAACAGGATTACTGTACCACTCTGGTGCAGATCTTACTCTGGTTGACCTACGAGGCTCAGTAGTAACTTGATCTGAAATTTCATGATCATCATCATTAAATTCCTCACCAATTGGTGTAGGTGTCGCAGAAACCGATTTCTGTGATGAACTACTTTCCAATAAGGGAGCAGGTACAGTTATCTCATCGAGTTCTACTTTCCTCCCACTCACTTCTTTCGAGAGAAACTCCTTCTCTAGAAAGGATCCATTCTTAGCAACGAATGTCTTGCCTTTGGATCTGTGATAGAAGGTGTACCCAATAGTCTCCTTTGGGTATCCTATGAAGACACATTTCTCCGATTTGGGTTCGAGCTTATCAGGTTGAAGCTTTTTCACATAAGCATCGCAGCCCCAAACTTTAAGAAACAACAACTTTGGTTTCTTGCCAAACCATAGTTCATAAGGCGTCGTCTCAACGGATTTTGATGGTGCCCTATTTAACGTGGATGCGGCCGTCTCTAAAGTATAACCCCAAAACGATAGCGGTAAATCAGTAAGAGACATCATAGATCGCACCATATCTAGTAAAGTATGATTACGACGTTCGGACACACCATTACGCTGTGGTGTTCCAGGTGGCGTGAGTTGCGAAACTATTCCGCATTGCTTCAAATGTACACCAAACTCGTAACTCAAATATTCTCCTCCACGATCAGATCGTAGAAACTTTATTTTCTTGTTACGATGATTTTCAACTTCACTCTGAAATTCTTTGAACTTTTCAAATGTTTCAGACTTCTGTTTCATTAAGTAGATATACCCATATCTGCTTAAGTCATCTGTGAAGGTGAGAAAATAACGATATCCGCCACGAGCCTCAATATTCATCAGACCACATACATCTGTATGTATGATTTCCAACAGATCTGTTGCTCTCTCCATAGTACCGGAGAACAATGTTTTAGTCATCTTGCCCATGAGGCACGGTTCGCAAGTACCAAGTGATTCATAATCAAGTGGTTCCAAAAGTCCATCAGTATGGAGTTTCTTCATGCGCTTTACACCGATATGACCTAAACGGCAGTGCCACAAATAAGTTGCACTATCATTATCAACTCTGCATCTTTTGGTTTCAACATTATGAACATGTGTATCACTACTATCGAGATTCATTAGAAATAGACCACTTTCATGGGTGCATGACCATAAAAGATATTACTCATATAAATAGAACAACCATTATTCTCTGATTTAAATGAATAACCGTCTCGCATCAAACAAGATCCAGATATAATGTTCATGCTCAACGTTGGCACCAAATAACAATTATTTAGGTCTAATACTAATCCCGAAGGTAGATGTAGAGGTAGCATGCCGACCGCGATCACATCGACTTTGGAACCATTTCCCACGCGCATCGTCACCTAGTCCTTTGCCAGTGTTCGCTTAATCCGTAGTCCCTGTTTCGAGTTGCAAATATTAGCAACAGAACCAGTATCAAATACCCAGGTGCTACTGCAAGCTCTAGTAAGGTACACATCAATAACATGTATATCACATATACCTTTGTTCACCTTGCCATCCTTCTTATCCGCCAAATACTTGGGACAGTTCCGCTTCCAGTGACCAGTCTGCTTGCAGTAGAAGCATTCAGTTTCAGGCTTAGGTCTAGAATTGGGTTTCTTCTCTTGAGTAGCAACTTGCTTGTTATTCTTCTTGAAGTTCCCCTTCTTCTTCCCTTTGCCCTTTTTCTTGAAACTAGTGGTCTTGTTGACCATCAACACTTGATGCTCCTTTTTGATTTCTACCTCCACAGCTTTCAGCATTGCGAAGAGCTTGGGAATAGTCTTATTCATCCCTTGCATATTATAGTTCATCACGAAGCTCTTGTAGCTTGGTCGCAGTGATTGGAGAATTCTGTCAATGACGCAATCATCTGGAAGATTAACTCCCATCTGAATCAAGTGATTATTATACCCAGACATTTTGAGTATATGCTCACTGACAGAACTGTTCTCCTCCATCTTGCAGCTATAGAACTTATTGGAGACTTCATATCTCTCAATCCGGGCATTTGCTTGAAATAATGACTTCAACTCCTGGAACATCTCATATGCTCCATGACGTTCAAAACGTCGTTGAAGTCCCGATTCTAAGCCATAAAGCATGGCACACTGAACTATCGAGTAGTCATCAGCTTTGCTCTGCCAGACGTTCATAACATCTGGTGTTGCTCCTGCAGCAGGCCTGGCACCCAGCGGTGCTTCCAGGACGTAATTCTTCTATGCAGCAATGAGGATAATCCTCAAGTTACGGACCCAGTCCGTGTAATTGCTACCATCATCTTTCAACTTTGCTTTCTCAAGGAACGCATTAAAATTCAACAGAACAACAGCACGGGTCATCTATCTACAATCAAACATACATAAGCAAGATACTATCAGGTACTAAGTTCATGATAAATTTAAGTTCAATTAATCAAATTACTTAAAGAAAACCCACTTAGATAGACATCCCTCTAATCCTCTAAGTGATCACGTGATCCAAATCAACTAAACCATGTCCGATCATCACGTGAGATGGAGTAGTTTCATTGGTGAACATCAATATGTTGATCATATCTACTATATGATTCACGCTTGACCTTTCGGTCTCCGTGTTCCGAGGCCATATCTGCATATGCTTGGCTCGTCAAGTATAACCTGAGTATTCCGCGTGTGCAACTGTTTTGCACCCGTTGTATTTGAACGTAGAGCCTATCACACCCGATCATCATGTGGTGTCTTAGCACGAAGAACTTTCGCAACGGTGCATACTCAGGGAGAACACTTCTTGATAATTTTAGTGAGAGATCATCTTATAATGCTACCGTCAATCAAAGCAAGATAAGATGCATAAAAGATAAACATCACATGCAATCAATATAAGTGATATGATATGGCCATCATCATCTTGTGCCAGTGATCTCTATCTCCGAAGCACCTTGATCTCCATCGTAGCATCATTGTCGTCTCGCCAATCTTATGCTTCCACGACTATCGCTACCGTTTAGTGATAAAGTAAAGCATTACAGCGTGATTGCATTGCATACAATAAAGCGACAACCATATGGCTCCTGCCAGTTGCCAATAACTCGGTTACAAAACATGATCATCTCATACAATAAAATTCAGCATCATGTCTTGACCATATCACATCACAACATGCCCTGCAAAAACAAGTTAGACGTCTTCTACTTTGTTGTTGCAAGTTTTACGTGGCTGCTACGGGCTTAAGCAAGAATCAATCTTACCTACACATCAAAATCACAACGATAGTTTGTCAAGTTGGTGCTGTTTTAACCTTCGTAAGGACCGAGCGTAGCCACACTCAGTTCAACTAAAGTTGGAGAAACTGTCACCCGCAAGCCACCTATGTGCAAAGCACGTCGGGAGAACCGGTCTCGCGTAAGCGTACGCGTAATGTCGGTCCGGGCCGCTTCATCCAACAATACCGCCGAACCAAAGTATGACATGCTGGTAAGCAGTATGACTTATATCGCCCACAACTCACTTGTGTTCTACTCGTGCATATAACATCAACACATAAAACCTGGCTCTGATACCACTGTTGGGGAACGTAGTAATTTCAAAAAAATTCCTACGCACACGCAAGATCATGGTGATGCATAGCAACGAGAGGGGAGAGTGTGATCTACGTACCCTTCTAGATCGACAACGGAAGCGTTTGGTTGATGTAGTCGTACGTCTCCACGGCCCGACCGATCAAGCACCGAAACTACGGCACCTCCGAGTTCTAGTACACGTTCAGCTCAATGACGATCCCCGGACTCCGATCCAGCAAAGTGTCGGGGAAGAGTTCCGTCAGCACGACGGCGTGGTGACGATCTTGATGTACTACTGTCGCAGGGCTTCGCCTAAGCACCACTACAATATTATCGAGGACTATGGTGGCAGGGGGCGCCGCACACGGCTAAGAATATGATCACGTGGATCAACTTGTGTTTCTCTGGGGTGCCCCTGCCTCCTTATATAAAGGCTCAAGGGGGAGGGTGCGGCCGGCCAAGAGGTGGCGCGCCAGGAGGAGTCCTACTCCCTCCGGGAGTAGGATTCCCCCCCCCCAATCCTAGTTGGAATAGGATTCGCGGAGGGGGGAAAAGAGAAAGGGGGCCGGCCCCCTCTCCTTGTCCTATTCAGACCAAGGGAGGGGAGGGGCGCGCGGCCCATCTTAGGCTGCCTCTTCTCTTTTCCACTAAGGCCCACTAAGGCCCATATAGCTCCCGGGGGGTTCCGGTAACCTCCCGGTACTCCGGTAAAATCCCGATTTCACCCGGAACACTTTCGATATCCAAACATAGGCTTCCAATATATCAATCTTTATGTCTCGACCATTTCGAGACTCCTCGTCATGTCCGTGATCACATCCAGGACTCCGAACAACCTTCGGTACATCAAAACATATAAACTCATAATATAGCTGTCATCGAAACCTTAAGCGTGCGGACCCTACGGGTTTGAGAACAATGTAGACATGACCGAGACATGTCTCCGGTCAATAACCAATAGCGGGACCTGGATACCCATATTGGCTCCTACATATTCTACGAAGATCTTTATCGGTCAGACCGCATAACAACATACGTTGTTCTCTTTGTCATCGGTATGTTACTTGCCCGAGATTCAATCGTCGGTATCCAATACCTAGTTCAATCTCGTTACCGGCAAGTCTCTTTACTCGTTCCGTAATACATCATATCGCAACTAACTCATTAGTTGCATTGCTTGCAAGGCTTAAGTGATGTGCATTACCGAGAGGGCCCAGAGATACCTCTCCGACGATCGAAGTGACAAATCCTAATCTCGAAATACGTCAACCCAACATGTACCTTTGGAGACACCTGTAGAGCACCTTTATAATCACCCAGTTACGTTGTGACGTTTGGTAGCACACAAAGTGTTCCTCCGGCACACGGGAGTTACATAATCTCATAGTCACAGGAACATGTATAAGTCATGAAGAAAGCAATAGCAACGTACTAAAAGATCGGGTGCTAAGCTAATGGAATGGGTCATGTCAATCAGATCATTCAACTAATGATGTGATCCCGTTTAATCAAATGACAACTCTTTGTCCATGGTTAGGAAACATAACCATCTTTGATTAACGAGCTAGTCAAGTAGAGGCATACTAGTGACACTCTGTTTGTCTATGTATTCACACATGTATTATGTTTCCGGTTAATACAATTCTAGCATGAATAATAAACCTTTATCATGATATAAGGAAATAAATAATAACTTTATTATTGCCTCTAGGGCATATTTCCTTCACCCCCAGCGCCGATTTAGCGTCGGCTCGTCCCCAGAGGGCGCGTAAAAGTGCCGCCTGGGGGGTCAACGGCTGGAGATAGCATCTCCAACAGCCGCGCAACGCGCCGCGCGCAAAAAAGGCATTTGCCGCTGTAACGCCCTCGATGCGGCTATATCTCCCATGTGTCGAAGCACGACTTAGAGGCATAACCGCATTGAAAGCAATGTCGCAAGTGAGGTAATCTTCACACAACCCATGTAATACATAATGGAAAGAGATACATAGTTGGCTTACAATCGCCACTTCACACAATACATGAATAAAGCATTACAACATCCAGATACAATCAAGGTCCGCCTACGGAACCAAAATAAAAGAAGACTACCCCAAAAGCTACACAGATCCCCGATCATCCCAACTGGGCTCCACTACTGATCAACTGGAAAACGGAACAACATAAAGAACACGATCTTCATCGAGCTCCTCCTTGAGCTTGGTTGCGTCACCTTCTCGGTAACATTGGCACCTGCAAACTGGTTTTGGAAGTACCTGTGAGTCACGGGGACTCAGCAATCTCACACCCTCGCGATCAAGACTATTTAAGCTTATGGGAAGGTAAAAGGTATGAGGTGGAGCTGCAGCAAGCGACTAGCATATATGGTGGCTAACATACGCAAATGAGAGCGAGAAGAGAAGGCAAAGCACGGTCGAGAATCTATGATCAAGAAGTGATCCTAGAACAACCTACGTCAAGCATAACTCCAACACCGTGTTCACTTTCCGGACTCCGCCGAGAAGAGACCATCACGGTTACACACGCGGTTGATGTATTTTAATTAAGATCAACATCAGGTTTTCTACAACCGAACATTAAGAAATTCCCATCTGCCTATAACCGCGGGCATGGCTTTCGAAAGTTCAAATCCCTGCAAGGGTGTCCGAACTTAGCCCATCACAAGCTCTCACGGTCAACGAAGGATATTCCTTCTCCCAAGACAATCCGATCAGACTCGGCATCCCGGTTACAAGACATCCTCGACAATGGTAAAACAAGTCCAGCAACACCGCCCGAATGTGCCGATAAATCCCGATAGGAGCTGCACATATCTCGTTCTCAGGGTACACTCAGATGAGCGCTCCGTACAACTAAAACCAAACCTCGAGTTTCCCCGAGGGGGCGCTGCACAGGGCTCTAGTTTGGACCAACACTCAGAGGAGCACTGGCCCGGGGGGTTAAAATAATGATGACCCTCGGGAGTGTGACTCCCAAGGGAAAAGAGGCTAGGTGGCGAATGGTAAAACCAATGTTGGGCATTGCTGGAGGAGTTTTATTCAAGGCGAACTGTCAAGGGGTTCCCATTATAACCCAATCGTGTAAGGAACGCAAAATCCGGGAACATAACACCGATATGACGGAAACTAGGGCGGCAAGAGTGGAACAAAACACCAGGCATAAGGCCAAGCCTTCCACCCTTTACCAAGTATATAGATGCATTAATTAAATAAGAGATATTGTGATATCCCAACAAAATATCCATGTTCCAACATGGAACAAACTCCAATCTTCACCTGCAACTAACAACGCTATAAGAGGGGCTGAGCAAAGCGGTAACATAGCCTAACAACGGTTTGCTAGGACAAGGTGGAGGCTTGGCTTAGCAATATGGGAGGCATGATAAGCAAGTGGTAGGTATCGTAGCATAGGCATGGCAAAAGAGCGAGCATCTAGCAAGCAAAGATAGAAGTGATTTCGAGTGTATGGTCATCTTGCCTGAAATCCTGCAAGGAAGAAGAACGAGTCCATGAGGAAGACAAACGGACGTAGACGAACGGTTCCTCACAAACGCGACATTATCGGAACCAACCCGAAGAAGCAACACCGGAAAGAAGCACACAACATAGTAAACAACCAACACATGAACATGGTATGATATGCGGGATGCGGTATGTGATGCATATGCATGATGTGCAAAGGAATGATTGAACCTGGCCTCAACTTGGAAATCCAAGAGTGCCATTAGAAAGGTGAGTTGATTTCGGTTGAAATCGATATAAATATCGCCGGAATCGGATGCACGGTTTGGAAATGGCAAGCAAAACAAATATGGCACCGGTCTGCGATAATCAGCAAGTGACCATCTAAATGCATCAAGATAAATAAGCTAATGCAATCAAACATGGCAACAAAATACATGGCAGGGATCCACTCATGATGTTTGATAAAAGATGAACACTGAGCTACGGCTAATTCACTCATTAACAGGTTCAAACAAGCATGGCAAAAGTGCAAATGATAACAGGTTTCAGACTTAGTGAAATTAACAGCACGTCAGGAATTATTATCAGGAAGCAATGTTTAGAGCATGATAACTATATTCTATAGGAACTTATCATGGCAAAGCAAGGCATGGCATGAAGCTACTCTAAGCATATAACAAAATCCCTTAGTGACCATGAGCTAAAAGGGATCATAAAATACAATTGCAAGCATGTGAACATAGCAAAAATATAAACAGATTCAGACTTAGTAAAAAACTGGAACATGGCAAAACAGTTAACAAGTAGGTATGTTTACGAGCTAGATGCACTCACTACGAGGCATGGCATGACAATTTAAGCATACACCCATCAAGAAGACATGGCATAGAAGCTAGACATGGCAAGAACAATAACATAGCAGGCACGGATCAATAGCAACATCCTTGGCAAAATTGCTAAACATGTCAACAATCTGCCAGGATCATTTTATAGCAAAAGTAGAGCTTGATTGACTCAAGCTAGGTTTCTCCATAATTGCAACCAAAGACATGGATGGATAGAGTACCACAATATTAACAAAACATCCTTACTGATCATCCTCAAAAGAGGCACGGATCACTAGGAAACAACATGAACATATGGCATAAAAACAATAACATGACAAGGACTTGGTGAAATTCTAAGTCCCTGAAATCAGCATCATCGAGTAGGCTACTTTGTATGTTTGTGCTAGTCACCACAAATATCACAAAAATGCATGGCATACACCCCTGTAAAGATGGCATGGCATACATCAAAACACATGTAGAGCTCAGGATCATAGCATGCACACATTAATCATGGCAAAAATGACAAAAGGCCATTTGCTGAAACAGGTCTGACATATCCTCACATAGCCCTCTTCCAATAGCATTTCGGGCATCAAGATGAGCACAAATTAAAATGATTCAATGAGATGAAATGATGTACTCGTCGAGACGAACATTTTGATATGCTACACGCACGAATCGGAGCTACGATGACAGAGTTATGATGCGACAAAGATTGCAAAAATTAACTGAGACGGGGCACAAAGTCAACCCGAGAATTAGGGTTTCCAGATCCAGATCGGATCGGGCACGGAAGTCGAGGTCGCCGGAGTACACTGTTCGCCGGAGAACGAGGTGGCCGGAGATGTCGGGGACTTGGGCGGCCGGAGCGTCGAGGGAGAGGGAGGAGCTCGCCGGGCATCGGGTGGCGGGCGGCGCTGGAGTTGAGTGCGCGGGCGCCTCGGGCGTAGGCCCGGTTGGCGGCGGGGAGGGCCCGCCTGGGCCGGGACGGGCCGCGGCGGAGGGAGGCTGGCGCGGGACACGTGGCGGGAGGCCATTGTCGCGGACGGCGGTGGTGGGTTCGTCCGGCCGGGTTCGGACATGTCCGGCGCGGTGCGAGGGAAAATTTTAGGGTTAGGGGGAAGAAGACCCGGGAATGAAATGGAGGGGTCTTTATATAGCGTAGAGGGAGCTAGAAAGCTTCAAATGAGGTGCGGTTTTCGGCCACGCGATCGTGATCGAACGACCGAGAGGATGGAGGAGGTTTAGATGGGTTTTGGGCCACTTTGAAGGGGTGTTGGGCTGCAACACACACGAGACTTTTTCGGTCCCTCGGTTAACCGTTGGAGTATCAAACGAAGTCCAAATGGCACGAAACTTGACAGGCGGTCTACCGGTAGTAAACCAAGGCCGCATGACAAGTCTTAGTCCAATCCGAAAACGTTTAACACCCGCACATGAAAAGAAGTAGAAAGGGACACCGGGTGACATAGGAGCGCCGGATTGCAAAACGGACAACGGGGAAAATGCTTGGATGCATGAGACGAACATGTATGCAAATGAAATACACATGATGACATGATATGAGATTCATGACACGCAAGCAATGACAAGGCAACAACAGCGAATAACTGGAGGACACCTGGCACATCGGTCTCGGGGCGTTACAACCGCGCGCCGTTCGCCTGGTTTGGCGCGGCCGACAGCGGTGGCTCCAGCAGACGCGTCAAAATTGAGCGCGCGCGTAGCTCCAGCGACCACGCTAAAATGCAGCGCGTGCTAAACAGTGCGTACATTTTTTTAATAAAATTCATAGATAAAAAAATGATAGATAGATATTTTACGTAGTTCCATAGCATAGACAGATAAAAATTATTTAGATAGTGCAAGGACATAGATAAAAACTACTAGTGCAGCTACAGCCTACTCCCAGTCATCGTCGTCATCGTCATCGTCGTCATCCTCACTGGTCTGATCCGAGGTATCGAGCCACATGTCTTCCCAACGATCATCATCAGATGTAAAGATCGTCTCACCATCATTCTCAACTATATCGCACTGGGATAGCGCTAGGGCCTTCCGCCGACGCCTGTCCAACCGCTCAGCGCGGCGCCTTTGCGTCTCCTCCTCGCGGTGCCTTGCCCAGTAGCCTTGCTCGTAGGAGACGTCCTCCGGGTGTTGTTGGCGCCACTCCGCCATGACCCGCTCGTCCTCATGGGCGACGAGGAGGCGGTTCTGCCGCTTAGCGTGCTCCGCACAGTCTTGTGCCGTGCGAAGACGAGGCGGCGGGGCGACGTCCAGCGCCTGCTGCAGCGTGTGGACATCGTGGAAGTTCATCTACTGGCGCGGCCTGCCTAGGCGCCACGCAGCCGCGTCGTACGCACGGGCGGCCTCGTGCACCGTCTCGAAGGTGCCGAGGCCGAGCCGGAGTTGGCCGGACGTATCTCCGAGTAGAACCCGCCGTTGGGGCGCTGGCGGACGCCGCGGTAGCCCGACACTCCTCGGCGGCGCGGCGGCATGGTGGCGGGGCGCTGGAGCGGTGGCGCAAGTGGCAGCGGAAGCAACCGAGGAAGCGGTGGAGGGGCGTGTGGCAACGGAAAAGGAAGAGAAATGTGTGCAATAGGCGTGTGGCGCGCGCCGCATTTTATAGGCGCGCTGGAAGCGGTGCGCCAAAATAAGCGCGCGACCTGCCGCCTTTTCCCGCGCGCGCGCAAACCGTTCCCGCGCGCGTGATTTTCCTGCCACCGCTGGAGCGCGCCGAAACGTCCCGCGCGCCTAAAAGACACGGTTTACCCCGCGCACGCTTTTTACCGCGGCTGTAGAAGCTGCAGCTGATATTTTGGGCTGGAGCTCCTCTGCCGGCTCCTAACTGGCAAAAGACGGAAATACCCTCCCCCAAATTTCCATATTACCACGAAAATGCCACATAGCGCTTCGTTTCTTTTCCAGCGCGAAGCGGCAGGGTCGGACGCGTGCGGCCGCGCGCGAGTGCCCGTGATGCGTCCATGCTTTGCTGTCTGTGTAACTGTGTATGCCGGCATGATACGTGCGTGCATTGCTGTGTGCTTGATATAAATGGCAAGAGTGTATGCATGACTATACTGCTACCGTTGGGTGCTCGTGTTATATGTTCATGCGATACTGTAGGTAGTAAAAGATGGCTGGCTATACGAAAAAGAACTATACTGCTACTGTCATATGTGTGTGTGCTTGAAGATAATCAATGAAGTGCTACTACTACGTTCCATGTGTTCAAATATTTTTGCAACCTATACCATCAAAAAACGTAATTTCATCTAAAAACGGTGAAAACATGTCAAGTCGTAATTAAAATCAGTTCTTAAACAGTGTAGTCAACACTTAAATCCAATCTACAGAAAAACAAAGGGCGATCTGGTCGTTTCAGCATGTTTCAGCAACAGTAGCAGCTACTACAGCAAAACTACCAAACGGCTGCACCTTAGCTTCAGGCTTTCAGCCACAGCTAGCAGCTACAGCCGCTCCTTCCAGCCGGAGCCGTTGCAACTGCAGCCGGAGAAGTCGCAGCCCAAACAAACACACCCCTGTCAAGGTCTACTCCACCCAGGCTCTATACTATAGTGGTGCTGCTATACGTATGACCTTCCATCCGATCCTTCACTGACACATTAAATCGAATCTTCCACGTGTATAACCAAAGTTCAGCACACAGTTAGATCTTGCATCGTACAACAATCATACCACGAGGGATCACACATACAACAGTTCCGAATCTCAAAAGGTGTATACATTTCTTGGCCTATATATATTTTGCAAGTGAGTGAATGGATCAGATCGCACATATATTCAGTGTTCAAGCTCATGATAATTTATGAACATCACAATTTGTGTAGATGCATGCATTTCAATGATTGGGGTTTTCCAATTTTTGGTTGATCTTTTCTTTTAAGTAATATACTAGTGTGTCTATTTGACAGGAAAAAATGAGAAAAACTTTTGGAATGAGCACACATGATATATCCAGGACATATTTACAGTCGATTGCAACACGCATATATGTAGGACTTAATTACACATCGATCTAACGTAGTTATCTGGTATTCTTACTGAAATTATGAACAGCCGGTCATATATACCTCTCGAATTTGGTTAAAATTATACAAATGAAATGGACCAGGCAAGGATTTATTTAATCATGCATGCCAGGAAGCAACTTCTTACCTTAACATGATGCTTAGGATAACACGCAAGAAGTTTGCTATTCTTCTAGGACAGGGAGCAAGGAAAGAAGTGGCATGGTGATTTTGATAGACCAAGTATCGATATTGGTCATGTTTAATATGTATGTTTTAGACTAAGACATTGAATTATTATTAGTTACTCCATCCGTCCCAAAATGCAAGACCATAGTGTAAAAAATGTCTTACACTTTGGGACGGAGGGATTACGTTCTTTGGACCAAGGAATAAAGTAGAAAAAGATCACATGCTTCATTTTAGTCCTTTGAGGCGTCCTTCTCTCAGGTCGCCCCCTTCTCGGGCGACACGGGGGGATCCAACCTCCGCCGTCAGAGACTTGTCCCGTACCCGTCCTCCCATCCGCCGCCGCAGGTGGTTGGCGCCGGGCTAAGCCCGTGCATGCGACGGGGCGGTGGAGGGCCTCTCCCCTCTCCCCCGGATCCATGGGTGGCGCGGGCGCCAAGATCCGTGGAGGTGCGGCCCCCACTTCGGTGCACGGCGGTGCGACGTCCCAGCGGCGGCGCTTGTGGTGGTGTCGATGGGAATCGGCCGGCTGCACAGGGGGCGCCGGTGGCCGAGGCAGCGACCCCATGGCTGGGTGGCGGCGCGCCCGTTGGTCCGACCGGTTTCAGCCCGTCCGAATTTGGTGACTACTGGACGGCGCAAAGGGTGGCGACGGCCCGGCGTGGCCGGCGATCTGGACGCGGTGGTGCCGGCGGCTCTTCGCTGGTATGCCGGAGTTCCAGGGGTATCATCTTCTCCGACTCGTTCTGCTCCGGTTTGTGCTAGCTCCGGTCCAGGGAGATTGTCGTCATCTCCCAGTGCTGGCTGCATGGATCTGGCGGCGGCGGCGGCTGGATCCTTTTGGTCTAGTCTCTGACAAAGAAAGCGATGATCCGTGCACAAGAAGCTGGATGGAGTTCTTTGAACAGATCTGGGTGAAAACCTGCTCTTGGCTAGATGCCAAAGCCGGCGGTGGCGGCACTCTACGGTGTCGTTCCCTTCTTGAAGGCATCGTCGTGGAGAAGTTCTAGACTACTATATGCTACCTTGGGGGGGGGGCTAGATCGATAGATCAGAGGAAGACGGTGCGCTTGTGTCGTTTCCCCCTTGGGGGCGTCATTCTTGGAGGTGTACACGGGCTCGAGGGACTAGTGGACGACGTCTTTGGTGGAGCGGTGTTTCATCATACACATTGATGGTGACAGATCTCGATGGCATGGCGCCTTGGAGATTAGGTGTCTGATGTGCGATGATGGACTCGCGCAGGAGGGTGACTCTGTCTGGCGTCGTGGTGGTGTCGACGACAGCTAGACCGGGCAAGGTAGATGCAGGAGTATAACTCTGAAGATGGATTGGTGGCAGGTGGCGGCGGCCTCTGAGTGTGCGTCGGACCGGTGGCTGCCCCATACCCGGCAGGCGTCCTAGTTGGGGCCTCATGTCTTAAATGTTAGGTTTGGCTGCGACGTATGTTTGGTATTAGGCCCAGACTATCAGCATCCCTTCATCAACTGGATAGGAGTAGCGATAGATGTTGTCTAAACAATGGCTTCAGTCTTGCTGTTGTATTACTTTGTAAGGTCTTTTGTGCATAATTAATAAAGTGGCTGCATGGCCGAGGGACTTCCTCCTTTTCAAAAAAAAACAGTCCTATGGGTGCTCTCAAGCATGTGGGAAATGTTGATACAGTTAATAATTTAATTTCATACAACTCAAGGATGTGATGAGTGATTTCTAGTGCATTTCACACCGCACAACAAATTTACATTTCTGAAACAATCATGATGAATTGATGACACCGATGCGAGTTTCTCCCCGAATTCTGGGAGCTTTTATACTAACATGGTTGCCAAACTTGAGGGGGTGTTTGTTTCCAGGGACTTTTTTGTGTAGGGACTAGAAAAAGTCCCTCTTAGAGACTTTTTTACAAACGGAAGAGACTTTTTAGGGACTAAACTAGGTATTTGGGACTAAATGAAGAAGACTCTCAAGGAGAGTTTTTTTGGGACTTTTTGGGACTTATCCAACAATGCCCCTCCATGCACCCATTGGCCCGCCACCCCATGGTGTTGTTTAATTGTTATTTTTTTTATACTAGAGGCAACATGGTCATTTCACTAGTAGAAAAAGGGGCTTTTGTCCCGGTTGGTAAGGCCCTTTAGTCCCGGTTTTCGAACCGGGACTAAAAGGTCGGTACTAATGCCTCTCCTCTTTAGTCCCGGTTCAATCCAGAACTGGGACTAAAGGGAGCGGTCACGTGGAGCTCCACCTTTAGTCCCGGTTGGTAACACCAACCGGGACTAAAGGAAATTTTATGATTTTTTTTTATTTTCAAATTTCTGAATTATTTTAACCTGTAGTGTGTAATCACCACCCCTCATCACTGCTCAATTTATCCTCTAATCACCCCTTATCATTCCAACTCATCTAACTTCCCGAACGGTCACCCATCCTCCCACTCCCCCAGCCTGAGCACGCTTAACTTTCGGGTTCTATTCTCTCTCGTTTCCAAGTCTGCACTTGTTGTTTTCCTGACAATAGTAAGATGTCAATCCTATTAACCTTCATGAATTTTGCTTGAGCATGAAGTGACACATTTCACTGTTTGAGTTTGAAACTATTGTTTTAAAAAACAATAATTATTTAGTAACACTAATATTTCTTGAATAATTAGTTTGACCATTGTTTGACCACAGTTTGACCAGATTTGACCAAAATTCAAAATAACTGAAATAATTATTTAGTAACACTAATATTCTAGAATAATTAGTTTGACCATTGTTTGACGATAGTTTGACCACTGTTTGACCAGATTTGACTAGTATTTTTTTCGATTTTTTCCACTCTAGATCTTAAAAGCCCCGTAACTTTTTTTTCTGTTAGGTTTTTGAGGATTTTGAAAATGTTTTCGAGTAGATGATTTTTCATATAAAAAACTTTTTAATCCGAGTTCGTATGCAAAAGTTATGCCCATTTTATAAATTCCAGAGAGGTTTTGCAAATAAAGTCGAAATTCATATTTGTAAATTTTCCCAACAAGTAGACCACATATCACATGGGAAACTTATTTTATTTTATTTTTTTGACATTTCCATCATTTTCTTTTGTTTTTTCTAAAACTGAAAAGGCGGTCCAGGGGGGGTGTTTGAAAATGGGACCTTTAGTACCGGTTCGTGCCATGAACCGGTACTAATGCCTCAAAACCCATTAGTACCGGTTGGTGGCACCAACCGGTACTAAAGGTCTAACCTTTAGGCCCGGTTGGTGCCACCAACTGGTACTAATGGGCATCGCACCCTTTAGTCCCGGTTCGTGGCACGAACCGAGACTAAAGGACCCAGGTGAATCGGGACTAATGCCTTAGCCGCACGAACCGGGATAAATGCTCACATTAGTCCCGGTTCTTGACTGAACCGGGACTAATGTGAAAACTGCCCTGGACCAAAGCCCTGTTTTCTACTAGTGTTTAATAACCTCTAAGAAGGGACTAGAGACTTTTTAGTCTCTGAAAACAAACAGGGAGACTTTTTAGGGACTATGAACTTTTTAGTCGGGACTAGAAAAAGTCCTAGGACTAGAGAACCAAACACCACCTGAATCAGCCAGGAGCTCGTGAGTGCAGGCTTCATGGTGATCTGTATCCTAGTGTGCTGATCAGCAATAAAGGTAGTACTCCCTTCATTCTTAAATATAAGTTTTTTTTAGAGATTTCACTATGAACTATATACGGAGCAAAATAAATGAACCTACATTCTAAAATATGTATATATACATCTGTAAATAGTTTGTAGTGAAATATCTAAAAATACTTATATTTTGAAACGGAGGAAGTAGATGTTACTGGTCTGGCAAAATTGTCGGCTATGACTCCTCATGTTTTCTTTGGTGTTGCTAAAACCAGGAGAGAAGGTGCCATCGAGAGCCTGAGAGAACACCGGCATGCCTACATCCGTTTGCGTCTCCGTCAGAATTATCTACTCTGGACTGTTTTGCAATTTTGGTGAGGCCACCAGCAACGCCCAGTTGTTGCCCTCAAGACAAAAAATAAACACAAACAAAAAACAAGTTTCCACTTAAACTGATGAAAAGAAGGAGGAAATATTAAAATATTTAATACCCCACTATCCAGTCGTGAGTTGGGTAAAAACGTGTGTTTCATGATTCGGACGGAGAGTACGTTTGTCACCACAAATCAGTTCATTTGGTAAAGCCCAACGACCTATAAAGCGGAAAAACAGGCTATTGCTGCAGAAAAAAGATGCATCCATCACAGGTGCGGCAGAAGCCCTACTCCCTCTGGTCACATCTTCAAGACCGTGCAAACGTAGCTCAGTGGGTTGCCGTGGGCCTACAAACTTGCAGCCTTCGTCATTTGACTTGTAGTGCTCCTCTATGCCATTACAATAAAGCAACATTTGTCCTGATACCTCTCAAGCCTACGTTCCATGTTGTATTGGCTTCTTACTAAACTCACTTGGCCTGAATTATCAAAATATGCATGCACGTCTTGGATTGTATATTTATACATGTGAATGACTGGAGCAAATCGTACCTATATTCAATGGCCGGCGGGACGACCATGATAATTAATGAATTCAATGCTTTGTTGCCCTTACATGCTACTCCATATAGTATAATGCCAAGTGATATACTAGTATGTCCATTTGGCGGAAAAAGCAGAGAAATTTCGGACTCTGGCCATAGAACACATGCAGATACCCAAAACTTATGTTTTTGAGAAATACTCTAAACTTACATACACTTTGATTTAACATTGTTGTCAGATTAAGACACATGCATATATCCAAGACTTATTTGCACACCGATCGAAGATTGTTATCAGATATGTCTCTCCATGCAATTGTGCAACCATTCGCACATGAGAAGTGATGAAGCCTCAAATCGACGACGACATGGGCCAATCGTGAGCACAACGAGTCCATCTTCTCTATGTTTGCGAAGTTTTCGAGAACACTGCCTTTTGGACAATGGTACATAGGTCCACGAAAATTTGAATCTCTCCTAGAGATCAACTTTAGTTGCTCCCCTCAAGTGTCCTAGAAAGAACAACAGTTGTATTTTTTTTTTTCATGTTCGCCTCTAGTTATGACGTCTGACATTTGGCATGGCATGTTTTGCGGAAAAGGGCCGAATTCTCGAAAGCCAGCAGACATGCAAATCGTTCTAAAGTTCCGAACACAGAGAATCATAAGTTATGGGGTCTTGATACCTGAAAGGCTGAAATTGAGTTGGGAGGTTTTTTTTGGGCAGAAATGTGGTTCTAAGCCTGTTATACCTGTTAAACACCATCATATGCGGTACATATATGTGTCATGAGATATCTGTTCGGTACATATTAGAGATAAGGCTAGGAGGTAGTTTGTATGGAGATATTCTTGTAACCATCTCCTCCTTTCTTCTCTCTCAAGATGTATCTTAGATTCTCTCTTATCTCTCTCTCAAACCGCATGTAAAGCCATCTAGGGTTTTGGCTCCCCTGCTATATAATGTGAACACGTCACCCTCGACAAGGGTAAGACGTTTACCGCTCGCACATGGTAATCAGAGCCCCTCTTCTTCAACTCATCTAGCTACCAGAACCACCTGTGTCGAAGCCACACCATGTATTCCTCCTCCGCCGCTTCCTTCCAGCCTAGTCTCAATGGCCAGGTCACCGAGAAGCTATCCTGCATGAACTACGTGCTATGGCGCACGCAGATCATACCCCAACTGCGCGGCGCCCGGGTCTTCGGCTATGTCGATGGCACCCAGACGGAGCTGGCAAAGCTCCTCGTCACCACCGACAAGGAAGGCAAGGAGACCTCAACGCCCAACCCTCTCCAACCAATCTGGGTCCGGGAGGACCAGCAGGTCCTTGGCTACCTGCTGAGCAACCTCACGAAGGAGGTGCTCCTCACGGTGACCACGGTCACCACCGCGGGCACGCTCTGGACGACGCTCGCCGGCATGTACTTGTCGCAATTGGTGAGTCGCATCAACAACATCTGTACTTCTCTCCGTCGCCTCCTACTTCGTCACCATGCACGGCTACGCCGACGAGTTGGCCGTGGCGGGCAAGGCGATCCTCGACGACGAGCTCATCTCCTACATCATCCACGGGCTCGACGCCGACTACCAGCCGTTGATCTCTAGCTGGATGCTCGCGTCACCCCCGTCACCATCGACGAGCTCTTCGCCATGCTCTCCAATTTCGATCAGCGGATGGTGCACTTCCACGGTAACAGCAGCGGCAGCTTCAAGTCCTCCGCGAACTCGGCCTCTCGTGGACGTGGTGGCTCCTCTCGGCGTGGCGGCTTCTCCCGTGGCAGGGGGGTCCAATGGAGGAGGAAACGGCGGCGGCTCCAACTCCCACAACAGCGGGCATGCTCCCACCAACAACAGATCTCATCGCGGGGGCGGCAATCCTCGCGCACGTCCTGATGCCCCTCGGTGCCAGATATGTGGCAAGTTGGGGCACACAGCAAAAGATTGTTGGTACCGCTACGAAGAGGACGACGATTCCTCTCAAGATGATGACAAGGTGGCGGCGGCTGCAGATGGCTCCTACGGAATCGACACCAACTGGTACGTCGACAATGATGCCACCAACCACATCACCAACGAGCTCGAGAAGGTGACCATGAAGGAGAAATACCGCGGCAAGGACCAAATCCACACGGCTAGCGGTGAAGGTATGGAGATCAGTCACATTGGTCATTCAAGTTTTAGTACCCATTCTCGTAAAATCCATCTTAGGAAAATTTTGCATGTTCCTAATGCCGACAAAAGTCTTCTCTCTGTCCATAGAATTGCTCTTGATAATCGTGTCTTCCTTGAGTTTCACCCTTACTTCTTTTTGATCAAGGATCAGGTGACGAAGAGAATTCTCTATCGATGTAGATGCGTTCGTGGACTCTACCCGTTGATTCTGGAGCTTAGGAGACTGAATAAACAAGCTTTTGGTGCTATCAAGCTTTCGTCCAAACGATGGCTTGATCGTCTAGGACATGCTTCTTTTTCTTTAGTTGAAAAATTACTTAGAAAGGATAAGCTCCCGTTTGTTGGTGAGCGCAATATTGAAACTATTTGTGATTCCTGTCAACGAGCTAAGAGTCATCAGCTACCCTATCCTATATCCACTAGTGTGTCTACCAAACCATTGCAATTAATTTTTTCAGATGTTTGGGGTCCTGCCCCCAACTCAGTAGGTAGACATACGTACTATGTGAGTTTGATTGATGACTACAGTAAATTTTTCTGGATTTATCTTCTTAAGAAAAGATCCAATGTCTTTCAAGTTTTTAAGAACTTTCAAGCACTCGTTGAACGCCAATTTTACAGCAAGATACTTGTTGTCCAATCAGACTGGGGCGGAGAGTATGAGAAATTAAACTCTTTCTTTCAAACTCTCGGCATCTCTCACCATGTGTCGTGCCCCCACGCTCACCAACAAAACGGCTCTGCTGAACGCAAGCACATGCACATTATTGAGGTCAGTCTAGCTCTCTTAGCTGGCGCCTCCATGCCTTTGAAATTCTGGGATGAAGCCTTTTCTCACTGTCGTTCACATCATTAACATGCTTCCTAGTCATGTTATCAATAATGAAACTTCAGTAGAACGGCTACTCCACACCAAACCTGACTACACGTCTCTTCATGTTTTTGGGTGTGCATGTTGGCCTAATCTTCGTCCATACAATCAATGCAAACTTATGTTTCGGTCAAAGCAATGTGTATTTCTTGGGTATAGCGCCCAACACAAAGTACCTAGATGTGTCTATGGGGCGAGTTTATATCTCCCGTGATGTTGTTTTTGACGAAACAAAGTTTCCTTTCGCTGATCTTCATCCCAACGCCGGTGCCTTACTTCGCAAAGAAATTCTACTCTTGCCTTCTTCTCTCATCGTCCTTGATCATGGGGGAATTACTTGTGATGATTCAATGCCGACTAACCCTCCTAATGGTGCAACCGAGTTCTCTGGTGATGTCGCAGGAACAACCAGCGAAAAAATGATGAAGAAAATGGCCCCCAAGTGCCATATTGGCTGTGTCCAGATTTGGGGAACAAATCCTCCTTGGGATCGGCGCCGAACCGGCTGCAGTCCAGAAGATCTGCTTCGGTATCAGCGCTAGCAGACGCGCCAGACCTACCAGCGACGGAATCTGCCGCGCGTGCGGACCAGCCCTCGGCTGGCGGCTCGCCTGATGCCACGCGGCGGCGTCCCAGTGGAGTGGGTGGTGTGCGCTTCCCCGACCAACCGCACTGCTACAAGCGGCGGGCCCAGGCGCGAGATCTAGCGCTGACCCGACCAGCCAGGAGGGCGCGAGCTTTGGTGCTGATCCTCGTGGCCCCGTGCAATCATTGGCTCATGATGAGCCGGCTGGTGAGCCAGGACCTTCTGCGGCTGATACAACTTCGCCATCACGTGCTGAAGCCATGATACGTCTCCAACGTATCTATAATTTTTTATTGCTCCATGCTATATTATCTACTGTTTTGGACATTATTGGGCTTTATTATCCACTTTTATATTATTTTTGGGACTAACCTATTAACCGGAGGCCCAGCCCAGAATTGTTGTTTTTTGCCTATTTCAGAGCTTCGCAGAAAAGGAATATCAAATGGAGTCCAAACAGAATGAAACCTTCGGGAACGTGATTTTCGGAACGAACATGATCCAGGAGACTTGGACCCTACGTCAAGAAACAAAGGAGGAGGCCACGAGGTAGGGGGG
>NC_041384.1:23419317-23426060 GCF_002162155.2 Triticum dicoccoides
CCTCGTGGGCCCCCTGTTGCTCCACTGACGTACTCCTTCCTCCTATAAATACCTACATACCCCCAAACGATCAGATACGGAGCCAAAAACCTAATTCCACCGCCGCAACTTTCTGTATCCACGAGATCCCATCTTGGGGCCTGTTCCGGAGCTCCGTCGGAGGGGGCATCCATCACGGAGGGTTTCTACATCAACACCATAGCCTCTCCGATGAAGTGTGAGTAGTTTACCTCAGACCTTCGGGTCCATAGTTATTAGCTAGATGGCTTTTTCTCTCTTTTTGGATCTCAATACAAAGTTCTCCCCCTCTCTTGTGGAGATCTATTCGATGTAATCTTCTTTTTGCGGTGTGTTTGTTGAGACCGATGAATTGTGGGTTTATGATCAAGATTATCTATGAAAAATATTGAATCTTCTCTGAATTGTTTTATGTATGATTGGTTATCTTTGCAAGTCTCTTCGAATTATCAATTTAGTTTGGCCTACTAGGTTGATCTTTCTTGCAATGGGAGAAGTGCTTAGCTTTGGGTTCAATCTTGCGGTGTCCTTTCCCAGTGACAGTAGGGGCAGCAAGGCACGTATTGTATTGTTGCCATCGAGGATAACAAGATGGGGTTTTTATCATATTGCATGAATTTATCCCTCTACATCATGTCATCTTGCTTAAGGCGTTACTCTGTTTCCATGAACTTAATACTCTAGATGCATGCTGGATAGCGGTCGATGAGTGGAGTAATAGTAGTAGATGCAGGCAGGAGTCAGTCTACTTGTCTCGGACGTGATGCCTATATACATGATCATACCTAGATACTCTCATAACTATGCTCAATTCTGTCAATTGCTCAACAGTAATTCGTTCACCCACCGTAAAATACTTATGCTCTTGAGAGAAGCCACTAGTGAAACCTATGGCCCCCGGGTCTATCTTCATCATATTAATCTTCCAATACTTATCTATTTACTTTGCTTTTATTTTACTTTGCATCTTTATCACAAAAATACCAAAAATATTATCTTATCATATCTATCAGATCTCACTCTCGTAAGTGACCGTGAAGGGATTGACAGCCCCTTATCGCGTTGGTTGCGAGGAGCTATTTGTTTTGTGTAGGTACGAGGGACTCGTGCGTAGCCTCCTACTGGATTGATACCTTGGTTCTCAAAAACTGAGGGAAATACTTACGCTACTTTGCTGCATCATCCTTTCCTCTTCAAGGAAATCCAACGCAGTGCTCAAGAGGTAGCAAGAAGATTTCTGGCGCCGTTGTCGGGGAGTCTACGCAAAAGTCAACATACCAAGTACCCATCACATACCCTTATCTCTCGCATTACAGTATTTGCCATTTGCCTCTCGTTTTCCTCTCCCCCACTTCACCCTTGCCGTTTTATTCGCCCTCTTTCTCTATCCTCCATCTCTTTCTCTATTTGCTTCTTTTTGCCCGTTTCTTGTTTGCTTGTGTGTTGGATTGCTTGCTTGTTACGATGGCTCAAGATCACACTAAATTGTGTGACTTTACCAATACCAACAACAATGATTTTATTAGCACTCCGATTGCTCCTCTTACCGATGTTGAATCTTGTGAAATTAATGCCGCTTTGCTGAATCTTGTCATGAAAGAACCGTTGTCCGGCCTTCCTAGCGAAGATGCCGCTACCCATCTAAATAGCTTCGTTGATTTGTGTGATATGCAAAAGAAGAAAGATGTGGACAATGACATTGTTAAATTGAAGCTATTTCCTTTTTCGCTTAGAGATCGTGCTAAAGCTTGGTTTTCATCTTTGCCTAAAAATAGTATTGATTCTTGGAACAAGTGCAAAGATGCTTTTATGTCTAAGTATTTTCCTCCCGCTAAGATCATCTCTCTTAGAAACGATATTATGAATTTTAAGCAACTTGATCATGAACATGTTGCACAAGCTTGGGAGAGGATGAAATTAATGATACATAATTGCCCTTCTCATTGTTTGAATTTGTGGATGATTATACAAAAAATTTATGCCGGATTGAATTTTGCTTCTAAAAATCTTTTAGATTCGGCCGCGGGAGGCACTTTTATGGAAATCACTTTAGGAGAAGCTACTAAACTCCTAGATAATATTATGGTTAATTATTCTCAATGGCATACTGAAAGATCTTCTAATAAAAAAGTGCATGCGATAGAAGAAATTAATGTTTTGAGTGGAAAGATGGATGAACTTATGAAATTATTTGCTAATAAAAGTGTTTCTTCTGATCCTAATGATATGCCTTTGTCTACTTTCATTGAGAATAATAATGAATCTTTGGATGTGAATTTTGTTGGTAGGAATAATTTTGGTAACAACGCGTATAGAGGAAACTTTAATCCTAGGCCTTATCCTAATAATCCCTCAAATAATTATGGTAATTCCTACAACAATTCTTATGGAAATTTTAATAAGATACCCTCTGATTTTGAATCTAATATTAAATAATTTATTACTTCGCAAAAGAATTTCAATGCTTTGATTGAAGAAAAACTGCTTAAGATTGATGATTTGGCTAGGAACGTTGATAGAATTTCTCTTGATGTTGATTCTTTAAAGCTTAGATCTATTCCTCCTAAGCATGATATCAATGAGTCTCTCAAAGCCAGGAGAATTTCCATTGATGAGTGCAAAGAAAGAACTGCTAGGATGCATGCTAAGAAAGATGCCTTTATAAGAGTGTGTTCTTCTAGTTCCTATGAAAATAAAGATGAAGATCTAAAAGTTATTGATGTGTCCCCTATTAAATCTTTGTTTTGCAATATGAATCTTGATAATGATGGGACTGATTATGATCCACCTTTACCTAGAAGGCGTTCCAAAAATTCGGAGTTTTTAGGTCTTGATGCTAAATTTGATGAAAATGGGATTGAAGAAATAAAAACCCTAGATATTAATAAACCCACTATTTTGGATTTCAAGGAATTTAATTATGAAAATTGCTCTTTGATTGATTGTGTTTCCTTGTTGCAATCCGTGCTAAATTCTCCTCATGCTTATAGTTAAAATAAAGCATTTACTAAACATATCGTTGATGCCTTGATGCAATCTTATGAAGAAAAACTTGAGTTGGAAGTTTCTATCCCTAAAAAACTTTATGATGAGTGGGAACCAACTATTAAAATTAAAATTAAAGATCATGAGTTCTATGCTTTGTGTTGATTTGGGTGCTAGTGTTTCCACGATTCCAAAGACTTTGTGTGATTTGTTAGGTTTCCGTGATTTTGATGATTGCTCTTTAAACTTGCACCTTGCGGATTCCACTATTAAGAAACCTATGGGAAGAATCAATGATGTTCTTATTGTTGCAAATAGGAATTATGTGCCCGTAGATTTTATTGTTCTTGACATAGATTGCAATCCTTCATGTCCTATTATTCTTGGTAGACCTTTCCTTAGAACGATTGGTGCAATTATTGATACGAAGGAAGGAAATATTAGATTCCATTTTCCGTTAAGGAAAGGCATGGAACACTTTCCTATAAAGAAAATTAAATTACCTTATGAATCTATTATGAGATCCACTTATGGATTGCCTACCAAAGATGGCAATACCTAGATCTATCCTTGCTTTTTATGCCTAGCTAGGAGCGTTAAACGATAGCGCTTGTTGGGAGGCAACCCAATTTTATTTTTATTCCTTGCTTTTTGCTCCTGTTTAGTAATAAATAATTTATCTAGCCTCTGTTTTGGTTGTGTTTTTTTGTGTTTAATTAGTGTTTGTGCCAAGTAGAACCGTTGGGAAGACATGGGGAAAGTCTTGTTAATCTTGCTGTAAAAAACAGAAACTTTAGCGCTCATGAGAACTGCAGCCATTTTTATATGGAAAGTGATATTTAGTTAATTATTTTTGCAGATGTTTAATAGATAAATTCCTCACGTCCAGCAATTTATTTTAGAATTTTTGGTGTTCCAGATCTTGCGCTAGATACAGATAACTACAGACTGTTCTGTTTTTGACAGATTCTGTTTTTCGTGTGTTGTTTGCTTATTTTGATGAATCTATGGCTAGTAAAATAGTTTATAAACGATAGAGAAGTTGGAATACAGTAGGTTTAACACCAATATAAATGAATAATGACTTGATTACAGTATCTTGAAGTGGTTTTTTGTTTTCTTTCGCTAACAGAGCTCACGAGATTTTCTACTTTGAGTTTTGTGTTGTGAAGTTTTCAAGTTTTGGATAAGGATTTGATGGATTATGGAACAAGGAGTGGCAAGAGCCTAAGATTGGGGATTCCCATGGCACCCCCAAGATAATCTAAGGACACCTAAAAGCCAAAGTATGGGGATGCCCCGGAAGGCATCCCCTCTTTCGTCTACTTCTATTGGTAACTTTACTTGGAGCTATATTTTTATTCACCACATGATATGTGTTTTGCTTGGAGCGTCTTTTATGATTTGAGTCTTTGCTTTTTAGTTTAACACAATCATCCTTGTTGTACACACCTTTTGAGAGATCCATACATGATTTGGAATTTGTTAGAATACTCTACGTGCTTCGCTTATATCTTTTGAGTTATATAGTTTTGCCCTAGTACTTCACTTATATCTTTTAGAGCACGGTGGTGGATTTGTTTTATAGAAAATATTGATCTCTCATGCTTCACTTAGATTATTTTGAGAGTCTTAAATAGCATGGTAATTTTTTAAATAATCATAACATGCTTGGTATGCAAGAATAGTAAAAACTTTCTTATGAGTGTTTTGAATACTAGGAGATGTTTGATGCTTGATGATTGTTTTGAGGTATGGAGGTAATAATATCAAAGTCATGCTAGTTGAGTAGTTGTGAATTTTAGAAATGCTTGTGTTGAAGTTTGCAAGTCCCGTAGCATGCACGTATGGTAAATGTTGTGTAACAAATTTGAAACATGAGGTGTTCTTTGATTGTCCTCCTTATGAGTGGTGGTCGGGGACGAGCGATGGTCTTTTCCTACCAATCTATCTCCCTAGGAGCATGCGGCGTAGTGCTTGGTTTTTGATGACTTGTAGATTTTTGCAATAAGTATGTGAGTTCTTTATGACTAATGTTGAGTCCATGGATTATACGCACTCTCACCCTTCCATCATTGCTAGCCTCTTCGGTACCGTGCATTGCCCTTTCTCACATTGAGAGTTGGTGCAAACTTCACCGGTGCATCCAAACCCCGTGATATGATACGCTCTTTCACACATAAACCTCCTTATATCTTTCTCAAAACAGCCACCATACCTACCTATTATGGCATTTTCATAGCCATTCCGAGATATATTGCCATGCAACTGTCCACCATTCTGTTTATCATGACACATTCATCATTGTCATATTGCTTAGCATGATCATGTAGTTGACATAGTATTTGTGGCAAGGCCACCATTCATAATTATTTCATACATGTCACTCTTGGTTCATTGCATATCCCGGTACACCGCCGAAGGCATTCATATAGAGTCATACTTTGTTCTAGTATCAAGTTGTAATCATTGAGTTGTAAATAAATAGAAGTATGGTGATCATCATTTTCTAGAGCATTGTCCCAAGTGAGGAATAAATAAATAAAAAGAGAGAAAGGCCATAAAAAAGAGAAGGCCCAAAAAAGAGAAATTACATAAAAAAGAAAAGGCCCAAAAAAGAAAAAAAGAAAAAAATGAGAGAAAAAGAGAGAAGGGACAATGCTACTATCCTCTGCCACACTTGTGCTTCAAAGTAGCACCATAATCTTCATGATAGAGAGTCTCTTGTTTTGTCACTTTCATATACTAGTGAGAATTTTTCATTATAGAAATTGGCTTGTATATTACAACAATGGGCTTCCTCAAGTGCCCTAGGTCTTCGTGAGCAAGCAAGTTGGATGCACACCCACTTAGTTTCTTTTGTTGAGCTTTCATACATTTATAGCTCTAGTGCATCCGTTGCATGGCAATCCCTACTCCTTGCATTAACATCAATCGATGGGCATCTCCATAGCCCATTGATTAGCCTCGTTGATGTGAGACTATCTCCTTTTTTTGTCTTCTCCACATAACCCCCATCATCATATTCTATTCCACCTATAGTGCTATGTCCATGGCTCACGCTCATATATTATGTGAAAGTTTATAGCTTTGAGATTACTAAAGTATGAAACAATTTCTTGGCTTGTCATCGGGGTTGTGCATGATGAGAGAATTCTTGTGTGACGAAAATGGAGCATGACTAAACTATATGATTTTGTAGGGATGAACTTTCTTTGGCCATGCTATTTTGAGAAGACATAGTTTCTTAGTTAGTATGCTTGAAGTATTATTATTTTTATGTCAATATGAACTTTTATCTTGAATCTTTCGAATCTGAATATTCATACCACAATTAAGGATAATTGCATTGAAATTATGCCAAGTGGCACTCCACATCAAAATTATCTTTTTTATCATTTTCCTACTCGAGGACGAGTAGGAATTAAGCCTGGGGATGCTTGATACGTCTCCAACGTATCTATAATTTTTGATTGCTCCATGCTATATTATCTACTGTTTTGGACATTATTGGGCTTTATTATCCACTTTTATATTATTTCTGGGACTAACCTATTAATCGGAGGCCCAGCCCAGAATTGATGTTTTTTTGCCTATTTCAGAGTTTCGCAGAAAAGGAATATCAAACGGAGTCCAAACGGAACGAAACCTTCGGGAACGTGATTTTCGGAACGAACATGATCCAGGAGACTTGGACCCTACGTCAAGAAACAAATGAGGAGGCCACGAGGTAGGGGGCG
>NC_041384.1:23426265-23437713 GCF_002162155.2 Triticum dicoccoides
GCCCTCCACCCTCGTGGACCCCCTGTTGCTTCACCGACGTACTCCTTCCTCCTATATATACCTGCGTACCCCCACACGATCAGATACGGAGCCAAAATCCTAATTCCACCGCCGCAACTTTCTGTATCCACGAGATCCCATCTTGGGGCCTGTTCCGGAGCTCCGTCGGAGGGGGCATCCATCACGGAGGGCTTCTACATCAACACCATAGCCTCTCCGATGAAGTGTGAGTAGTTTACCTCAGACCTTTGGGTCCATAGTTATTAGCTAGATGGCTTCTTCTCTCTTTTTGGATCTCAATACAAAGTTCTCCCCCTCTCTTGTGGAGATCTATTCGATGTAATCTTCTTTTTGCGGTGTGTTTGTTAAGACCGATGAATTGTGGGTTTATGATCAAGATTATCTATGAAAAATATTTGAATCTTCTCTGAATTCTTTTATGTATGATTGGTTATCTTTGCAAGTCTCTTCGAATTATCAGTTTGGTTTGGCCTACTTGATTGATCTTTCTTGCAATGGGAGAAGTGCTTAGCTTTGGGTTCAATCTTGCGGTGTCCTTTCCCAGTGACAGTAGGGGCAGCAAGGCACGTATTGTATTGTTGCCATCGAGGATAACAAGATGGGGTTTTTATCATATTGCATGAATTTATCCCTCTACATCATGTCATCTTGCTTAAGGCGTTATTCTGTTTCCATGAACTTAATACTCTAGATGCATGCTGGATAGCGGTCGATGAGTGGAGTAATAGTAGTAGATGCAGGCAGAAGTCGGTCTACTTCTCTCGGACGTGATGCCTATATACATGATCATACCTAGATACTCTCATAACTATGCTCAATTCTGTCAATTGCTCAACGGTAATTCATTCACCCACCGTAAAATACTTATGCTCTTGAGAGAAGCCACTAGTGAAACCTATAGCCCCCGGGTCTATCTTCATCATATTAATCTTCCAATACTTATTTATTTACTTTGCTTTTATTTTACTTTGCATCTTTATCACAAAAAATACCAAAAATATTATCTTATCATATATATCAGATCTCACTCTCTAAGTGACTGTGAAGGGATTGACAACCCCTTATCACGTTGGTTGCGAGGAGCTGTTTGTTTTGTGCAGGTAGGAGGGACTCGCGTGTAGCCTCCTACTGGATTGATACCTTGGTTCTCAAAAACTGAGGGAAATACTTACGCTACCTTGCTGCATCATCCTTTCCTCTTCAAGGAAATCCAACGCTGTGCTCAAGAGGTAGCAAGCCACAGAGGATCTGGTGCAGGTGCCAGGTGAATCTGCCTCGGGATCACCTGCACCAGAGACTCCTGTGCGCGGCTCCGGATCTTCTGCGCCGGCTGATTTAGCAGTGCTGTCTAAGCGGCTCACATGGTTACAAAAAGGTGTAACTCAACCCCTTAATTACAAAAATCTAAGCAAATATGGCCTCGTTTGTTCTACTGATGAACATGCTGAACCAAGAACTCTGTATGAGGCACTTGGAGATGAAAAATGGAGAAAAGAAATGATGGAAGAATATGTGGCACTGAAGAAAAATGAAACATGGCATTTGGTTCCCCCAAGGCAAGGTAAAAATCTTATAGATTGCAAGTGGGTGTTCAGAGTTAAGAGAAAATCTGATGGAACTATTGATAGATACAAGGCTAGGCTTGTTGCAAAAGGCTTTAAACAGAGATGTGGTATTGATTATGAGGATACATTTAGTCCAGTTGTAAAAGTTGCCACCATTCGCCTTGTTCTGTCTATTGTTGTTTCTAGAGGATGGAGTCTCAGACAGCTAGATGTACAGAACGCGATTCTCCTGTTGGAAATATGCCCTAGAGGCAATAATAAAAGTATTATTATTATATTTCCTTGTTCATGATAATTGTCTTTTATTCATGCTATAACTGTATTATCCGGAAATCGTAATACACGTGTGAATACATAGACCACAATATGTCCCTAGTGAGCCTCTAGTTGACTAGCTCGTTGTGATCAAAAGATAGTCATGGTTTCCTGGCTATGGACATTGGATGTCGTTGATAACGGGATCACATCATTAGGAGAATGATGTGATGGACAGGACCCAATCCTAAGCCTAGCACAAAAGGTCGTGTAGTTCATTTGCTAGAGCTTTGCCAATGTCAAGTATCTCTTCCTTTGACCATGAGATCGTGTAACTCCTGGATACCGTAGGAGTGCTTTGAGTGTATCAAACGTCACAACGTAACTGGGTGACTATAAAGGTGCACTACAGGTATCTCCGAAAGTATCTATTGTTTTATGCGGATCGAGACTGGGATTTGTCACTCCGTGTAAACGGAGAGGTATCTCTGGGCCCACTCGGTAGGACATCATCATATGCGCAATGTGACCAAGGAGTTGATCACGGGATGATGTGTTACGGAACGAGTAAAGTGACTTGCCGGTAACGAGATTGAACAAGGTATCGGTATACCGACGATCGAATCTCGGGCAAGTAAAATACCGCTAGACAAAGGGAATTGAATACGGGATCGATTGAGTCCTTGACATCGTGGTTCATCCGATGAGATCATCGTGGAACATGTGGGAGCCATCATGGGTATCCAGATCCCGCTGTTGGTTATTGACCGAAGAACGTCTCGGTCATGTCTGCATGTCTCCCGAACCCGTAGGGTCTACACACTTAAGGTTCGATGACGCTAGGGTTATAAAGGAAGCTTGTATGTGGTTACCGAATGTTGTTCGGAGTCCCGGATGAGATCCCGGACGTCACGAGGAGTTCCGGAATGGTCCGGAGGTAAAGATTTATATATAGGAAGTCCTGTTTCGGCCATCGGGACAAGTTTCGGGGTCATCGGTATTGTACCGGGACCACCGGAAGGGTCCCGGGGGCCCACCGGGTGGGGCCACCTGCCCCAGGGGGCCACATGGGCTGTAGGGGGTGCGCCTTGGCCTACATGGGCCAAGGGCACCAGCCCCAAGAGGCCCATGCGCCTAGGGAACCCTAGAGGGAAGAGTCCTCGAGGGGGAAGGCACCTCCGAGGTGCCTTGGGGAGGATGGACTCCTCCCCCCCTCTTGGCCGCACCCCTTTCTTGGAGTAGGGGGCAAGGCTGCGCCTTCCCCCTCTCCCCTGCCCCTATATATAGTAGAGGGGAGGGAGGGCATCCACACCTGAGCCCTTGGCGCCTCCCTCCCTCCCGTGACACCTCCTCCTCTCCCGTAGGTGCTTGGCGAAGCCCTGCAGGATTGCCACGCTCCTCCATCACCACCACGCCGTTGTGCTGCTGCTGGATGGAGTCTTCCTCAACCTCTCCCTCTCTCCTTGCTGGATCAAGGCGTGGGAGACATCGTCGAGCTGCACGTGTGTTGAACGCGGAGGTGCCGTCCGTTCGGCATTTGATCATCGGTGATCTGAATCACGACGAGTACGACTCCATCAACCCCGTTCACTTGAACGCTTCCGCTTAGCGATCTACAAGGGTATGTAGATGCACTCTCCTTTCTACTCGTTGCTGGTCTCTCCATAGATAGATCTTGGTGTTACGTAGGAAAAATTTTGAATTTCTGCTACGTTCCCCAACAGTGGCATCATGAGCTAGGTCTATTGCGTAGATTCTTTGCACGAGTACAACACAAAGTAGTTGTGGGCGTTGATGTTGTTCAATATGCTTACCGTTACTAGTCCAATCTTGTTTCGACGGTATTGTGGGATGAAGCGGCCCGGACCGACCTTACACGTACTCTTACGTGAGACAGGTTCCACCGATTGACATGCACTTGGTGCATAAGGTGGCTAGCGGGTGCCAGTCTCTCCCACTTTAGTCGGAACGGATTCGATGAAAAGGGTCCTTATGAAGGGTAAATAGCAATTGGCATATCACGTTGTGGTCTTGCGTAGGTAAGAAACGTTCTTGCTAGAAACCCATAGCAGCCACGTAAAACATGCAACAACAATTAGAGGACGTCTAACTTGTTTTTGCAGGGTATGCTTTGTGATGTGATATGGCCAAGAAGAATGTGATGAATGATATGTGATGTATGAGATTGATCATGTTCTTGTAATAGGATTCACGACTTGCATGTCGATGAGTATGACAACCGGCAGGAGCCATAGGAGTTGTCTTTATTTATTGTATGACCTGCGTGTCATTTAACAACGCCATGTAAATTACTTTACTTTATTGCTAAACGCGTTAGCCACAGAAGTAGAAGTAGTCATTGGCGTGACAACTTCATGAAGACACGATGATGGAGATCATGATGATGGAGATCATGGTGTCATGCCGGTGACGATGATGATCATGGAGCCCCGAAGATGAAGATCAAAAGGAGCAAAAATGATATTGGCCATATCATGTCACTATTTGATTGCATGTGATGTTTATCATGTTTATGCATCTTGTTTACTTAGGACGACGGTAGTAAATAAGATGATCCCTTACAAAATTTCAAGAAGTGTTCTCCCCTAACTGTGCACCGTTGCTACAGTTCGTCGCTTCTAAGCACCACGTGATGATCGGGTGTGATGGATTCTTACGTTCACATACAACGGGTGTAAGACAGTTTTACACAGCGAAAACACTTAGGGTTAACTTGACGAGCCTAGCATGTGCAGACATGGCCTCGGAACACGGAGACCGAAAGGTCGAGCATGAGTCGTATAGTAGATACGATCAACATGAAGATGTTCACCGATGATGACTAATCCGTCTCACGTGATGATCGGACACGGCCTAGTTGACTCGGATCATGTAATCACTTAGATGACTAGAGGGATGTCTATCTGAGTGGGAGTTCATAAGATGAACTTAATTATCTTGAACATAGTCAAAAGACCCTTTGCAAATTATGTCGTAGCTCGCGCCTTAGTTCTACTGTTTTAGATATGTTCCTAGAGAAAATATAGTTGAAAGTTGAAAGTAGCAATTATGCGGACAGTAGAAAGCTTATGTCCTTAATGCACTGCTCAGTGTGCCGAAGCCCAAACATCGTTTGTGGATGTTTCGAACATCGAACATACACGTTTTGATAACTACGTGATAGTTCAGTTAAATGGTTTAGAGTAGAGGCACCAAAGACGTTTTTCGAAACGTCGCGGAACATATGAGATGTTTCGAGGGCTGAAATTAGGATTTCAGGCTCGTGCCCACGTCAAGAGGTTTGAGACCTCCGACGATTTTCTTAGCCTGCAAACTAAGGAGAGAAGCTCAATTGTTGAGCTTGTGCTCAGATTGTCTGAGTACAACAATCACTTGAATCAAGTGGGAGTCGATCTTCCAAATGAGATAGTGATGTTTCTCCAAAGTCATTGCCACCAAGCTGCTAGAGCTTCGTGATGAACTATAAAATATCAGGGATAGATATGATGATCCTTGAGGTATTCGCGATGTTTTGACACTGCGAAAGTAGAAATCAAGAAGGAGCATCAATTGTTGATGGTTGGTGAAACCACTAGTTTCAAGAAGGGCAAGGGCAAGAAGGGATACTTCATGAAACGGCAAATCAGCTGCTGCTCTAGTGAAGAAACCCAAGGTTGAACCCAAACCCGAGACTAAGTGCTTCTGTAATAAGGGGAACAGTCACTAGAGCAGAATTACCCTAGATACTTGGTAGATGAGAAGGCTGGCAAGGTCGATAGAAGTATATTGGATATACATTATGTTAATGTGTACTTTACTAGTATTCCTAGTAGCACCAGGGTATAAGATACCGGTTCGGTTGCTAAGTGTTAGTAACTCGAAATAAAAGCTACGGAATAAACGAAGACTAGCTAAAGGTGAGCTGACGATATATGTTGGAAGTGTTTCCAAGTTTGATGTGATCTAACATCGCACGCTCCCTCTACCATCAAGATTAGTATTAAACCTGAATAAGTGCTCTTGCACCTAAAGGAATGGTTTATTGAATCTTGATCGTAGGGATACACATTTTCATGCCAAAAGATATAAGATAGTAATGATAGTACCACTTACCTGTGGCACTGCCATGTAAGTCGTAATGGTATAAAACGCATGAAGAAGCTCCATGTTGATGGATCTTTGGACTCACTCATTTTTGAAAAGTTTGAGACATGCGAACCATGTCTATTGGTATATATGCATGAAGAAACTCCATGCAAATGGACCGTTTGAACTCACTTGATTTTGAATCACTTGAGATATGCAAATCATACCACATGGGCAAGATGACTGAAAAGCCTCGGTTTCAGTAAGATGGAACAAGATAGCAACTTGTTGGAAGTAACACATTTTGATGTGTCCAATCCAATGAGTGCTGAGGCATGCAGTGAATATCGTTATGATCTTACTTCACAGATGATTCGAGTAGATGTTGAGAATATTTACTTGATGAAACAAAAGTCTGAATTATTGAATGGTTCAAGTAATTTCAGAGTGAAGTTTAAGATCTTCGTGACAAGAGGATAGAATGTCTATGATATGATCATAAAGATGAATATCTGAGTTATGAGTTTTGGCACACAATTAAGACATTGTGGAAATTGTTTTCGCAATTAATACCGCCTGGAACACCATAGTGTGATGGTGTGTCCGAACATCATAGTTGCACCCTATTGAATATGGTGCGTACCATGATGTCTCTTATCGAATTACCACTATCGTCCATGGGTTAGGCATTAGAGACAACCACATTCACTTTAAATAGGGCACCACGTAATTCCGTTGAGATGACACCGTATGAATTATGGTTTAGAGAAACCTAAGTTGTCGTTTCTTAAAAGTTTGGGGCTGCGACGCTTATATGAAAAAGTTTCAGGTTGATAAGCTCGAACCCAAAGCGGATAAAATGCATCTTCATAGGAAACCCAAAACAGTTGGGTATACCTCCTAATTCAGATCCGAAAGCAATATGGATTGTTTCTTGAATCGGGTCCTTTCTCGAGGAAAGGTTTCTCTCGAAAGAGTTGAGTGGGAGGATGGTGGAGACTTGATGAGGTTATTGAACCGTCTCTTCAACTAGTGTGTGGCAGGGCACAGGAAGTTGTTCCTGTGGCACCTACACCAATTGAAGTGGAAGCTTATGATATTGATCATGAAACTTCGGATCAAGTCACTACCAAACCTCGTAGGACAACAAGGACACGTACTACTTCAGAGTGGTAAGGTGATCCTGTCTTGAAGGTCATGTTGCTAGACAACAATGAACCTACGAGCTATGGAGAAGCGATGGTGGGCCCGAATTCCTACAAATGGTTAGAAGCCATGAAATCCGAGATAGTATCCATATATCAGAACAAAGCATGGACTTTGATGGACTTGCCCGATGATCGGCAATCCATTGAGATAAATGGATCTTTTAAGAAGAAGACGGACGTGGATGGTAATGTCACCATCTATGAAGCTCGACTTGTGGCGAAGTGTTTTCCGACAAGTTCAAGGAGTTGACTACGATGAGATTTTCTCACTCGTAGCGATGCTTAAAGTCCGTCGGAATCATGTTAGCATTAGCTGTATTTATGAAATCTGGCAGATGGATGTCAAAACGAGTTTCCTTACCAGTTTTCGTGAGGAAAGGTTGTATGTAATACAATCAGAAAGTTTTTGTCGATCCTAAGGATGCTAAAAGGTATGCTAGCTCCAGCGATCCTTTTAAGGACTGGAGTAAGCATCTCGGAGTTGGAATGTACGCTTTGATGAGATGATCAAAGATTTTGGATTTATACAAAGTTTATAAGAAACTTGTATTTCCAAAGAAATGAGTGGGAGCACTATAGAATTTCTGATGAGTATATGTTGTTGACATATTGTTGATCAGAAATGACGTAGAATTTCTGGAAAGCATATAGGGTTATTTTGAAAGTGTTTTTCATTGGAAAGCCTGGATTAAGCTACTTGAACATTGAGCATCAAGATCTATAAGGATAGATCAAAATGCTTAATAATACTTTCAAATGAGCACATACCTTGACATGATCTTGAAGGTGTTCAAGATGGACCAGTCAAAGAAGGAGTTCTTGCCTGAGTTGTAAGGTACGAAGTTAAGACTTAAAGCTCGACCACGGCAGAATAGAGAGAAAGGACGAAGGTCGTCCCCTATGCTTAAGACGTAGGTTCTTCAGTATGCTATGCTGTGTACCGCACCTGAAGTGTGCCTTGCCATGAGTCAGTCAAGGGGTACAAGAGTGATCCAAGAATGGCTCACAGGACAGCGGTCAAAGTTATCCTTAGTAACTAGTGGACTAAGGAATTTTCACGATTATGGAGGTGGTAAAAGAGTTCGTCGTAAAGGTTACGATTATGCAAGTTTGGCACCTATCCGGATAGCTCTGAGTAGAGAGACCGGATACATATAATGGAGCAATAATTTAGAATAGCTCCAAGTAGAACAGTTGTTTGGAATAGCTCCAAATAGAGCGTAGTAGCTGGATCTAGGAGATGACATAGAGATTTGTAAAGCACACACGGATCTGAAAGGTTCAGACCCGTTGACTAAAACCTCTCTCACAAGCAACATGATCAAACATAAAACTCATTGAGTGTTAATCACATAATGATGTGAACTAGACTACTGACTCTAGTAAACTCTTGGGTATTAGTCACATGGCGATGTGACCTGTGAGTGTTAATCACATGGCGATGTGAACTAGATTATTGACTCTAGTGCAAGTGGGAGACTGTTGGAAATATGCCCTAGAGGCAATAATAAAAGTATTATTATTATATTTCCTTGTTCATGATAATTGTCTTTTATTCATGCTATAACTGTATTATCCGGAAATCGTAATACATGTGTGAATACATAGACCACAATATGTCCCTAGTGAGCCTCTAGTTGACTAGCTCGTTGTGATCAAAAGATAGTCATGGTTTCCTGGCTATGGACATTGGATGTCGTTGATAACGGGATCACATCATTAGGAGAATGATGTGATGGACAAGACCCAATCCTAAGCCTAGCACAAAAGGTCGTGTAGTTCATTTGCTAGAGCTTTGCCAATGTCAAGTATCTCTTCCTTTGACCATGAGATCGTGTAACTCCTGGATACCGTAGGAGTGCTTTGAGTGTATCAAACGTCACAACGTAACTGGGTGACTATAAAGGTGCACTACAGGTATCTCCGAAAGTATCTATTGTTTTATGCGGATCGAGACTGGGATTTGTCACTCCGTGTAAACGGAGAGGTATCTCTGGGCCCACTCGGTAGGACATCATCATATGCGCAATGTGACCAAGGAGTTGATCACGGGATGATGTGTTACGGAACGAGTAAAGTGACTTGCTGGTAACGAGATTGAACAAGGTATTGGATACCGACGATCGAATCTCGGGCAAGTAAAATACCGCTAGACAAAGGGAATTGTATACGGGATCGATTGAGTCCTTGACATCGTGGTTCATCCGATGAGATCATCGTGGAACATGTGGGAGCCAACATGGGTATCCAGATCCCGCTGTTGGTTATTGACCGGAGAACGTCTCGGTCATGTCTGCATGTCTCCCGAACCCGTAGGGTCTACACACTTAAGGTTCGATGACGCTGGGGTTATAAAGGAAGCTTGTATGTGGTTACCGAATGTTGTTCGGAGTCCCGGATGAGATCCCGGACGTCACGAGGAGTTCCGGAATGGTCCGGAGGTAAAGATTTATATATAGGAAGTCCTGTTTCGGCCATCGGGACAAGTTTCGGGGTCATCGGTATTGTACCGGGACCACCGGAAGGGTCCCGGGGGCCCACCGGGTGGGGCCACCTGCCCCAGGGGGCCACATGGGCTGTAGGGGGTGCGCCTTGGCCTACATGGGCCAAGGGCACCAGCCCCAAGAGGCCCATGCGCCTAGGGAACCCTAGAGGGAAGAGTCCTCGAGGGGGAAGGCACCTCCGAGGTGCCTTGGGGAGGATGGACTCCTCCCCCCCTCTTGGCCGCACCCCTTTCTTGGAGTAGGGGGCAAGGCTGCGCCTTCCCCCTCTCCCCTGCCCCTATATATAGTAGAGGGGAGGGAGGGCATCCACACCTGAGCCCTTGGCGCCTCCCTCCCTCCCGTGACACCTCCTCCTCTCCCGTAGGTGCTTGGCGAAGCCCTGCAGGATTGCCACGCTCCTCCATCACCACCACGCCGTTGTGCTGCTGCTGGATGGAGTCTTCCTCAACCTCTCCCTCTCTCCTTGCTGGATCAAGGCGTGGGAGACATCGTCGAGCTGTACGTGTGTTGAACGCGGAGGTGCCGTCCGTTCGGCATTTGATCATCGGTGATCTGAATCACGACGAGTACGACTCCATCAACCCCGTTCACTTGAACGCTTCCGCTTAGCGATCTACAAGGGTATGTAGATGCACTCTCCTTTCTACTCGTTGCTGGTCTCTCCATAGATAGATCTTGGTGTTACGTAGGAAAAATTTTGAATTTCTGCTACATTCCCCAACATCTCCATGGTGTTCCAGAAGAAGAGGTGTATATGACACAGCCTCCTGGGTTTGAGAGCAAGTCTAATCCCTCGTTTGTGTGCAAACTTGATAAAGCACTCTATGGCTTGAAGCAAGACCCAAGGGCGTGGTATTCCCGTCTTAGTCACAAGATGCAATCACTTGGTTTTGTCCCTTCCAAGTCAGATACCTCACTGTTCATTTACAATAAGCTCAATACATGCATATATGTTCTCATCTATGTTGATGATATTATTGTTACAAGTTCATCTAGTGAGGCCATTGCATCATTGTTGAAGGATTTAAGTGTAGAATTTGCGCTCAAGGATCTTGGAGGTTTGCATTTTTTCCTTGGAATTGAGGTGAAGAAACACAAGGGTGGACTTCATCTCTCTCAAGATAAGTATGCAACTGATTTGGTAAGAAAGGCAGGCTTGCAAGGTTGTAAACCCTCCTTCACTCCATTATCTAGCTTAGAAAAGCTATCTCTCACAGAAGGGCAACTCTTGAATCAAGAGGACAGTACAAAGTACATGAGTTTGGTAGGTGCACTACTGTACTTGACTCTAACAAGGCCTGATATCTCTTTTGCTGTCAACAAGGTATGTCAGTTTCTGCATGCTCCTACCACTGTGCATTGGACTGCTGCAAAACGCATTGTCAGATATGTCAAACATACTTTGAGCATTGGTCTTAGTTTCAGCAAGTCATCCTCAACTCTTGTTAGTGCTTTCTCTGATTCTGATTGGGCAGGCTGTCTGGATGACATGCGCTCTACTGGCGGATTTGCAATATTTTTTGGACCAAACTTGATTTCATGGTGTGCAAGAAAACAGGCCACAGTGTCTAGGTCTAGCACAGAGGCAGAGTACAAGGCATTAGCAAATGCCACAGCTGAAATCATATGGGTTCAATCAATGCTAAAGGAACTTGGTATCCGAAGTTCTCAAACTCCATGTTTGTGGTGTGATAATCTTGGTGCTACCTACTTATCTGCAAATCCAGTCTTTCATGCTAGAACATAGAGATCAAGTTGCAGATGGGTTTACTAAAGCCTTGCCTATCAGAAGCTTTGAAGAATTTAAGC
>NC_041384.1:23437819-23438837 GCF_002162155.2 Triticum dicoccoides
TCATATGAGGTACATATATGTGTCATGGGATATCTGTTCGGTACATATTAGAGATAAGGCTAGGAGGTAGTTTGTATGGAGATATTCTTGTAACCATCTCCTCATTTCTTCTCTCTCAAGATGTATCTTAGATTCTCTCTTATCTCTCTCTCTCTCAAACCGCATGTAAAGCCATCTAGGGTTTTGGCTCCCCTGCTATATAACGTGAACACGTCGCCCTCGACAAGGGTAAGACGTTTACCGCTCGCACAATACCGAGTATTGTTAGCAACTCTGGAAGTTGTCATTCACACAAATTGACGAGTCCCAGGTAATATTTGCATATACTTTATCTGTAGTTTTGATTTCTGTGTGCCTTATTGGATCAAGGATCTATTTGTAGAGGCTTCAAAAGTGAGTAACTTGGAATCTTCGCTAAATGTTATGCATCTTTCTTGTACTACTGATATGTTTCTGGCAAGTTGCATTTTTTTCATGTTGGCCTCTAGTTAGTAGTAAATCTGCACCCCTGTTTCTGTGTGGACCCTTTCTGTACTGAAATTGCATTTATGGGTGAAATACATGTGCTTACTATGCAGTAGATGTTTCTACATCACATTTGAATGTTACAATAATATGCAAATGTTCCTCTGCCAATGTACTTCTTGTTCCCTTTGATTGCTAGATTGCTTGGTACAAACACTGACTAACTGCTTTAGTTACTGGCTATTATCTTGTTTATGGTTGTTGGTGGTCAGCTCATAGTGTCTTGTGATGTGTGAGGACACAACTTTAGAGCACAACACAAGAGCAGAGGAGATACCTGAGAATCACCTCACTAAGCAATATGGAACTGTCGGCGATGACTCCGCGCATTTTCTTAGTCACATCTTGAAGGCTGAAAAGAAGCGGTCAGACAAACGGGTGGAGGCCAACATATTCGTACCATTGGTCATTTGACCTGTGTGGCTCTCTTGCTTAATTTGTTGACCCACTGGCACTTCTCTGACGTTGCAATAAAACAATGTTTGTCCAGATA
>NC_041384.1:23439090-23454871 GCF_002162155.2 Triticum dicoccoides
TACTAAACTCACATAGTCCAGATTTTCAAGAGAATGTATGCATTTCTGACCATGTATATTTTCGCTACCTTACTAAACTCACCTAGCTCAGATTCTCAGACTGTGCATTTCTTGGCTTGTATATTTATACATGTGAATGACTGGAGCAAATCACACTGACAATCAATGAATTCAATGCTTGGTTGGCCTTATATGCTGCTCCACATTTAATAGCAAGTGATATATCAGCTATGTCCATTTGACAGAAAAATGAGAGAAATTTCGGATTCCAGAGAGAGACACGTGTGTGTTTATCCAGAACTAATTATGCATCGATCTAACATTGCTGTCAGATTACAGAACATGCATATCTCTAGGAGATGGATCTAACATTGTTATCGGATCATGGACAATTTGCATTGTCTCTCCACTATGAATTACTCCCTCCGTTCCAAATTACTTGTCTTAGATTTGTCTAGATACGGAGGTATCTAGCATTAAAATGAGTCTAGATACATCTGTATCTAGACAAGTCCAAAACAAGTAATTTGGAACGGAGGGAGTAGATTATATAAATGACATGGATCACACATGTACTTAATTGAACATACCAATACACCAGAGGAGCAACAGCTTACTGTAACAGACTGTGTCAATGCAATATGCATTTGACATTAGCCAATTATAGGTGAATCAATTCTCATCCACATATAGATAGTTAGATTCGGTTACGTAATTTCCCATGCATTTAGACATTCATGCTAGCTCATATACTCAGGCTAAGGCAGAATAAGAGGATATGTTACTATAATCAGATAACGCAAGAATCGGACACTTAAATCCACATATTATTATCGGCATCACCTAAAAAATACATGCATGGTTCCATCGACGATAGATATAACCAGTATCAAAAATTAAGATCCATGGAGGTTGGATAGTTTGTAACCTCCAGGCTCAGACCACTTGAAGCAGTTCTAGTACCTGCAACACAAGAAAGCAGCCAACAAGCAAAAAAACATCCATCGACTAACTAACATATGATTTATTCCAATCAAGAGATAATTCAATTGCCCAAGAGAAAATTTTCGTCATCTTATTATTACCTCCTTTTACCTATGGCTGCTCATGTGTCTGTCGTTTTAACCACAAATACTTTGTTCACGTGCCTTGAGAATTGCTCCCTGGATTTCTTATCAATATGAGGTGATCGTAACACGGTGTACAAGGCTCGTGATTCAGGCAACCCAATCTTGCGTGTGTAAGGCTCAAGCCCCTTCACATTGTGTTTTTGGTTATTGAAAGATTTCATCACTATGCGTATCTTGGCAGGCAGGTTCTAGGAGTGCATCCTACTTGGGTATATATCTTCCTTGATCTCTTCAATAGGCTTGTGAAGCTACAACGATAAACAACTTGGTATTGTTAATTTACAAGAAAAGAAGTAGCAAATGTGTCCTCAACTTTTCTTCTCAGCAATAAGACTTCTAGCCTTTTTATAATACCATCTCCTTTGCAACATCGAGATATATGCAGTGACTTAATCCATTACCAGAAGTCAAATCTAGAAATTGCGTACACAGACTTATAATTTTTTGTTAATTAATCTACCGATGTTTCAAACTTTTACGTTTAAATACAACCTGTGATAAAAAAGACAAAGATCATCAGTTCTGAAAAGACCATCAGAATTCTCTTTCTTCTCTTACGCCTACATCGATAGTATGTAAACTTCAAATTTTATTCACAGATGTCAGTGCTTCCCAGATCAAAACACACTCACACGATGGTGGATTCAGTCTCCAACTCTGATGAACTCTGACGGACATAAAACAGAGAGGAGACCCAGTTTTGCGACGCGTGAAAAATGTGTGTTTTCTGTTTCCTTGATTTTATTCAGATGCGTATCAAACTCGAGCATCCACAACGCCCACGATCCGTTTGACCCACGTCATCCTACGGACCGAATCGTGGCCGGTATGCCGCACGATTACAACAAGTAAAACGCTACGACTAAGTCTGGCGCTAAGCATGCCAGAGCCCTGAAAAGATAAAACCTCACGACCACACCATGAACTAGCACGCTTCAGGATCAGACTAAATGCGTACACTGACGCTTATGAAAAACAACAGCTAGAAGATAAAACTATAACGGGAAACAACAAGGTTAATTCTCACATTTCACCTCCTTAACCTTTTGGAGCCTGTCGTCCAATCTGCATCCTGATCCTTCCCTTTAGTTCCAAGAACTTGATTCTTCCCAGAGGCTTGGTTAGAATGTCTGCCAACTGATCATCCGTTCGTACATGCTCCACTGATATCTTTCCATCTTCAACACAATTTCTCACAAAATGAAAGTGAGTATCAATGTGTTTACTCCTGTCATGGAGCACTGGATTTTTTCCCAAAACAATTGCAGACTGATTGTCAATTCTCAGTGATACCTTGCTCGGTTCCTTGTCGAGCAGTTCAAACGGCAACCTGGATAGCCAAATTCTTTGGCAAGAAGCAGAAGTAGCAGCAATGAATTATGCTTCACATGAAGATAATGCTACTGTCTTTTGTTTCTGTGACACCCAGCTGATCGGGCAGGTACCCAGGTAGAACAACACTCCTATTGTACTCTTTCGATCATCAATGTCACCTGCCATGTCACTGTCAGAATAGCCCAGCAGATGTGAGTTCTTGCCTTCTCTGAACTCATAGAAACAACCATCTGCGATGGTGCCTTTGACATATGTCATGATGTGCTTTACGGCTGCCATGTGCTCTGTTGTCGGTCTCTCCATAAAGCGATTGACAATGCCCACGACATAACATATATCCGGGCGTGTGTGCACAACATAACGAAGGCCACCCACCATGCTTCTGAATTCAGTTGACAATTGTCTTGCTCAGTTTCAATTTTGCTTCCATTGGAGTATTGCCTGGGTTGCAACCTATCATTCCCATCTTCTCCAGCATCTTTCTTGCATAACCAGATTGAGACAAAATGATGCCATTTTCTGTCTGAGACACCTCAATGCCCAAATAGTAACTCAGCAGTCCAAGATCACTCATACTAAACGTGCTCTTCATTCGCCTCTTGAATTCAGTATATCAGTGTCAATATTTCCTGTGATTATTAAGTCGTCAACATAGACGCCCACAAGAAGCAAACTGTTACCCTCTCTCCTTTTGTAGACTGCATGTTCAGATGGGCATCTCTCAAATCCCAGCTTATTCAAAGTTTGGCCCAGTTTGGAATTCCACGCCCTAGGTTCCTGATGGAGACCATACAAAGCTTTCTTTAGTCTGCACACTTTTCCTTCCTCTCCAGCAGTTTCAAAACCAGGTGGCTGCGAGACATACACCTCCTCAACTAAATCACCATTGAGAAATGCCGACTTGACATCCATATGATGTAGTTTCCATCCTTCCTGTTCTGCCAACGCCACTAGCAATCGGATAGACTCAAGTCTCGCAACAGGGGCAAACACCTCTTCAAAGTCTTTCCCCTACCTTTGCACATAGCCTTTTGCAACAAATCTAGGTTTGTGCTTCACCACCTTGCCCATTGAATCCTTTTTTAGTTTAAAGACCCACTTCAATCCAATCGGTTTATGGCCTTCTGGAAGATAACATAGCTGCCATGTGTTATTTCCAACAATTGAGTCTAGCTCCTCCTTCATGGCTCTCTGTCAATTTGTGTCCTTCTATGCCTCTTTATAGTTGCTTGGTTCATCTAGAGCAAATAGACACAAGCCGGAGTATGCATCCTCAACTTGCATGGTTTCATCATACACATCTGACAATGGACGCTTGCCCTATGGTCCTTGCGATGGCTCTGAATAAGGTGTCTGCCGTGTCTCGCTTCCAGGTAAAGAACCCAGGGACAAGTCGACCGGGATCGGCGCCGCCCCTCCAAATGGCCGGGTTTTGATTCTAGCCATGGGCCTTCACACGGCTGAGCTTCTTCCTGAATCACCTGTCGTGTTTGTCGTGCTCTGCCCTGCTACAAGGCCTGAACCCAACTGCGATGGATACTGATGACAAAAGTGTTGTTATCATCGTCAATTGTAGCAGGAATAGCACCCAAGTCCTATCGCCTGTCTTCCTTGAGAGTATTTGACAAAAAACTACCACATTAGGGTTGCCGTCCCACATAACTATCACATTCAAAAAAGTGACTAATAACTACCAATTTTTTTTAATTTTGTGACTAAAAAATATCACTTTCAAAAACTGACCGGTTTAGACGATTCAAACACGTTTATGACATGCGGGACCCGCCCGTCAGGGCTGACGTAGCGGCAAAGTCAACTTCGTTTATTTTGACCGTTATGACAGGTGGGGCCCACACGTCGTTCTTCCTCCTCCTCTGTGTATCTTCCTTTGGCATTTTACCAAACACCTCCTGTGCATCATCCTATGCTGCTTTCAGCCGGCGCCCAGTCGCCCCCTCATGCTCCGGTGGCCTTTGCCGCCCTGCACTCCGGTGGCTTTCCATGCCAGAGGGTGCCGGAGCAGAAGCCCGCGCAGCCGCACGCGAAGCTGAGGTGCTGCGAGCTCTAGGCCTTGTTGCCGCCTCCCTCGCCGGCCTCCCTTCGAGCTGGAGCTCGTGGTCAGCGGCAAGGAGCAGTAGCAGCGGCGGCTGCAAGCAACAGCACCACGAGCCTCGCCTGCCTCGGCGCGCTCGCCGAGCTCCTGCTCATCCCGGAAGCCCTCGCCGCCGAGCCGCAGGTCGCACTCTGGTGCCGAGATGACAACAGGCTCGCATTCGCGGTTTGGTCCCTGTGTCGCGCCGAGAAGGACCTAGCCCACCTCTCCGCCTCTGTGCATGCCACAGTCAAGTTCCCCATGCCCTCCGCGTCCAACAGCGCGGCGGAGGTCGAGGTGTCTGAGGTGCTCGCCGAGGCCGTGGCCACTGCCGTGTTTCGGTCGTCGAAGCCGTGTCCTTTGCCGCCACCTCCAAAAAGACCACCGCAACATCCTCTAGCATAGGAGCAGTAGCAGCGGCCGCAAGCAGCATCACCACAGCTCCGGCCTCCTCTCGCCTCCTGCGACGACCGCGGGTGAGCCAGAGCTCTGCAACACCCTCCTCCCCTTCTGCTGGAACGGGACATTGAGGCTCCCGCCCGCCACGAGGCTCGGTGCAGTGCGCGAGGACCACGACGAGCAGCTCCTGCAGCACGTGCGAGAGCCATGGCGAACAGCTCCTGCAGTGCGAGCACCTTGGCGAAGCACCTCGGGCAGGTGACGCGCGCACCTCGTTGTCGTCCTGGGCGTGCGAGGATGGGCCGTCCTGTGGACCATCTTCCTCGGTCAGGAGCGGCGGGGGCGTCTTCACGGTGGGCGTGTCACCGGAGTTGACCTGCTTCCCTCCCATGCACAGGAGGTATTTGGTAAAATGCCAAAGAAAGATAGAGAGAGGAAGAAGAAGAATGACATGTGGGCCCCACCTGTCATAACGGTCAACTTAACGGTCAAAATTAACAGAGTTGACTTTGCCGCCACGTCAGCCTTGACGGACGGGTCCTGCATGTCATAAATGTGTTTAAATCATCTAAACCTGTCATTTTTCAAAAGTGGTAGTTTTTAGTCACAAAATTAAAAATTTTTGTTAGTTATCTGTCACTTTTTTAAATGTGGTAGTTCTGTGGGACGGCAACCTCTAATGTGGTAGTTTTTTATCAAATACTCTTTCTTTAAAGACACATGACACCACTAATTTTCTCTTGACAGGATCGAACATACGGTACGCTTTCGACCCTTGCTCATATCCAGTGGCGGAGCTATGTGTGCTCCTGGGGTGCTGTGGCCCCCCAGCCTAAGCAAAAAGTGTGAAGGAATTTTTTTAGAGGATTTAGATGAGTATAAATTTAGTATTTGGCCCCCTCAGGTCTGCCAGTTTTACCATTTGCCCTCCCTCCCTAGACTTTCTTCCTAGCTCCGCCAGTGCTCATATCTGACAAATATCATCTGTGAGCTGCGATCTGAGAGCTTAGTGATGCCTGGACCCACCTTCTTCACATGACCCACACACCCAAAAATGCACAGCTGTCTCACATTCGGTGTCACACTTTTTGTAGGGGATCGATTCAGCAGATAGACAACAACATTGACAGCCTCTTCCCAAAATTTCCCTGGCACTCCCATACTTTTGATCAAGCTTCTCGCCGTCCCCGCCACAGTCTGGTTTCTCCTTTCAACAACACCATTCTGTTGAGGTGAGTCCGGCGCTGTCAGAAAATGCTTGATCCCCCGCCGGTCACATTGCTCTACAAATTCAGTTGAGGTGAACTCTCCTCCTCTGTCTGTGCGCACCCCTTTCAGTTTCAGGTCACGCTCCAGCTCGGCAGCAGTTTTGAACTTACAGAAGGCGTTGAATGCCTCGTCATTGGTGTGCAGAAAAGCAACCCACATGTACCTTGAGTGATCATCCACGACCAACATAAAATACTATTTCTCGCTGTGTGTAGCCAGAGTAATCGGGCCACGCAAATCTGCATGTACCAGCTCGAGGGGCTGCACTGCTCCATACACTGCCTCGGTTAGGAATGAGTGCCTCTTCTGCTTGCCAATCATGCACCCTTCGCAGATCTTGTTCACATGTTCTATGAGAGGCATGCCTTCTACCATCTCTTCAGTGCACGGAAATTTACGTGACCATACCGCTTGCGCCAAAGCCACGCCTCTGAATCTCCCATGGAGAGCAGACATACAGGTTCAGTTTGCTGAATATCCAGAACATACATTCGGTTCCTAGTTCGCTTCATACGAGCAAGTACACTTCTCTGACGGTCCCACACTGTCATCACACCATCCCCAGCCGCACACCTGCACCCATTTTCATCCAACTGGCCTAAGCTGATGATGTTCTTCTTGAGACATGGAATATAGTACACGTCAGAGAGCACACGGTGCTCCCCGGTGTGACACTGCATCATGACTGAACCGCGCCCGCAGATCTGAAACGCTCCCCGGTGAGATCCCCTTGTCACCAGTGAGTTTCGGCACCACTTTTTCTTCATAATGGAATAAGCTAATTTTGTGTTTTGTTGGAGATACGAACGATGATAGATCATACATACATGCTATTATGAAACAAGGAGTAGTTGTCTCTCTGATAATGGGCCGCACACTTCAATAAACAGGAATGTGCGGTGACTATGTGAATGGCCAGAGCAAATCGCACCTATATTGATTCTATGATCGCAAGAACGATCTTTGATAATTAATGAATTCAATGCTTAGTTGGCCTGATATACTACTCTATATTTGATACAAAGTGATATACTAGTAAGTCCATTTGACCCAAAAAATGAGAGAAATTCCGAACTCCAGACAGAGATACATGCATATATCCAGTGCTTATTTGCACATCGATCTAACATTGCTGTCATGTTACAACACACATATAATACCAGGATGTAACATTTGCACACCTAGCTTGTCGCTTCGATTTACATGTGTCTTAAATTGGGCCGAGGATCTAGAGAGGGAAAAAAGGGCCCCCGCGTCGCTCCGCACGAGCGACACGGGCGGCAGACCCGAGCCACCACCGGCAGCGGCTTCCGCCGTCGTCTCCCCCCCTCGCCGCCGCCGGGATGCTCCGCCGGGCAAAGCCCGTGTGGCAGCGGCGGCGGCGGGGCTTCTTCTCCAGGGCGCGGGTAGCCCGTGGCTGGCTCGTGCGGCGCCAGCGCATGGTCGTCGCGAGCCCTTCGCCGGCGGGCTGGAGCTCCTCTCCTCCGGCGGGGGCGACGGATCCAGGGCCCTCCCGCCCGGATCTGGTGGTGTGCAGGCGTGGCCGGCCTGCAGCGGCGGCTCTGGCGCCATGGGGTGACGGCTCGGCGGCGCGCATCTGGCGTCGGTTGCGGACGGCGGAAGGGACGCCGGGGCGGCGGCCTCGGCCCGGGCTCCGGCGTGGCTTGGGCGTGGACGGCGTGCGTGCGCCCGGCGGCGGCTCGGTTCTGGCTAGTGCGCGTGGGGCGCGGTGACCGGCCTGGCGCGACGGCGGAAGGCGCGCGGCGGGCGCGGTGACCGGCTGAGCGTGGCGGGTGGGCTTCTCTAGGGTGCGAGGTGTGCTATGGAGGGACTGCCTGTTGGCTGCTCTGCTTCTTCGCCTGAGCAGCTCCGATTGGATCTGATGCGAGGTGCATCGATCTGGATGCTGCGCTTCGCGATGTGGCTTTGGTCGCTGCGGTGGTGGTAGCCATGGTGGTGCTGCGGTGGTGGACGGCGGCTTCGGCCAGGGGGTGGTGCGTGTCTGGTCGCGGTGGATCGTGGGATCCCGCGGCCAGAATGAGGTCGGCCTCAGCAGGTGGTGGAGGGTGGGCGGCGGTCGGTGGTGGCAGGTGGTCGGTGCATCTTCGGGAGAAATCTTTGCTCTGGCCTTCTTCGGAGCCGGCGACGGCGGTGCCCGCGGGTGTCGTGATCTTTCTTGGAAGCGTCGTCGTGAAGGTGTGCTCCTCCTCCCCACGGCTTGGGCTTCGAAGGAAAACCTCAGATCCGTTGGATCGGGCGATGGAGGCGTCTTCGCGTCTTTCTCCTCCTTGGGGGCATCGTCTCGGAGCCGGCTACGACTGGGAGACTGGTGGATGGCGGCATCTTCGCCGTGGATGGCGGCATCTTCGCCATGTGGTTTGCTGAGGCGGGGCGCTGGTTTCTGTTTGGCAACGATGATGGCGTCGAGAGGAGCTCGGGTCGCGGCGTGGACTTCGACAGACGGTTCTTCCTGGCGTGTCCGAGGTGCTCTTAGGGCATGGTCGGCGCAAGTCCTGCATATTTCCCTGGTGAGGCTCGTCGTCAAAGTCGGAGTTGTCGGTTGCTTGCGCGTGTGGCCATCCGGTGGCATGTGCCGTCGTGGCTTCTATGCAGCTGTTTGCGGGTTGGCTTAGAGGTTGAAGCTCTATGGTGAAGTCGGAGTCGCTCGTTCAAGGCAACCGGTGATGACGAATTGACGATGACGCTTGCGGCTCCTCGGCGAGTGCCTTTCTTCTTTGCAGCTTTGTGTCCCATGTCGGTGGCCAGGTTGGCCGGTGGTGCCCATGTCATGTGGGTTGAGTTGTATCGGTTTTAGCCTGGTTTTCCGTCAATTAACCGGGCAATTCTCTTCTTCTTAATCAATGAAAATGGCAAATCTTTTGCCTCGTTTCAAAAAAAAAAAAATTGGGCCGAGGATCAGTTCCAAGTCAGTGTATAAAAAGGCTTCGCCTTGATTGCCAGATTGCTCGGTAGAAAAAGGCTAAATTGACGCGTGGTGACAAGCCTGCAGTGGCTGACTGTTCAGTGTCGTCCCGAGACTGTAGAAGAGCAGAGGAGATGACTGAGAACCGCTTCACTGAGGAATACAGAGCTGTCGTCTATGAGTCCACACATCCTCTAAGTCACATCTTCAAGGCTCTAGAGAAGTAGCCAATTGGAAGGCTGGAGACCAGCAGATCACTATTGCAACATTCATCACTTGGCATATCAGGACCTATTGCTCAATTTGGGGAATTGCGCCCTCCTCTGTGCCGTTGCGATAAAGCAATATTTGTCCTGATACCTCTCAAGCCTCAAGCTTCTTGTCTCTTCGCCCCATGCTCTATGCTATAGTGGTGTCTTACTAAACCCACCCGGCCCGGATTCACAATGTGTATACATTCCTTGGCTTGTATATTTTATACATGTGAATGGCCAGAGCAGATCACACCACCGGGCGATCATGTGATAATTAATGAATTCAATGCTTGGTGGTCCTTATATGCTGCTACATAATTAACCGGAAAATGAGGGAAATTGAGGACTCCAGAAAGAGACACGAGCATATATCCAAAACTTATTTACACATTGTTGACAGGTTACAACACATGCATATTTGCAGGAGTTACTTACAGATGGATCTAACATAGTTATCAGGCTTGTCTCTCCGCTATGAACAAAACTACATAACTTTCCGCTATGAACAAAACTACATAAACGACGTGGAACACACAAAGATGCACTCAATCAAGCATACAATACATTAACCGCTTACTGTAATTCCCCGTGTATTCAGACATTCATGCTAGCTCATACATCCAGGCTATGAGCTAGCTATAGGTGAACCAATTCTCGCCCACATACGCATAGTCAGATTCAGTTACTTAATTAACCATGTATTCAGACATTCATGCTAGCTCATACATCCAGGCTAACGCGGTTTATAACAATAGTAGGATGTTACTATAATCAGATCACACAAGAATCAACAATGCCTAGAATCCACATATTATTATCGGCATCATCTCCAAAATACATAAATGGCTCTATCCGCGATAGATATAACCAGGATCAGAAATTAAGAACCACAGAAGTTGGATAGTTTGTAACCTCAGGCTCAGATCACCTGAAGCAGCTCTAGTACCTGCAACACAAGGAAGCGGCCAGCAAGCAAAAACCAATTAGTCCATCGGCTAACCAACCTATTATTAATTCCAATAATGGGATTATTCAACAGCCACAAGAGAAACATTTCGTCATCTTGTTATTACCTCCTTTCTCCTATGTCTGCCTTCTGTTTTGGCCTGGAACTACTGTCTAAGCAGGCCACCACCTTTGCTGCAGCCAATCATTTTATCCAAGCGCGTCTTGAAACTAATATTGACTTCATACTGAGCCCCCAGTACACGAAGCCGTTTTAACCAAAAGAACTTCTTGGCCAGCTCATGTGTCTCTGCCTTTTTAACCACAAATACTTTCTTCACGTGCGTTGAGAATTGCTCCCTGGATTTCTTATCAATATGAGGTGATCGTAACACGGTGTATAAGGCTCGTGATTCAGGCAACCCAATCTTGTGCGTGTAAGGCTCAAGCCCCTTCAGATTGTGATTTTGGTTATTGAAAGATTTCATCGCTATGCGTATCTTGGCAGGCAGGTTCTGGGAGTGCATCCTACTTGGGTATATACCTTCCTTGGTCTCCTCAATAGGCTTGTGAAGCTACAATGATAAACAACTTGATATTGTTAATTACTACAAGAAAGGAATTAGCAAATGTGTTCTCAACTTTTCTTTTCAGCAATAGGACTTCTATCCGTTTTTCAATACTATTTCCTTTCCTACAGTGGGATATATGTAGTGAATTATTCTACTACCAGAAGTCACGAGAAAATCTAGAAATTCCGTAGACATACTTCAACTTTTTTTTTTGTTAATTACTCTACCTATGTTTCAAAATTTGAAGTCTAAATACAACTTGTGAAAAAAGGACAAACATCATCAGGGATAATTCTGAGAAGAACATCAGAATTCTCATTTTTCATACTCCTAACACAGACCGTGTTTAAACATGAAATTTTAATCACAGATAGAACAAGTTTAGAGTTAAATGTACATCTGTTTCAGAAGTTCTTGTAACTTTCGATAGTAGATTGCATGAAGATCGCCCAATAGGCCTAGTCTCACCCAAACTGTCTCCATCTTGTTATCATAATTGATCATACAAATTCCAATTCGCAAAACGCCTACTTTTTTTCAGTTTAAGTGGCCTCTGGGTGATATCGCTCTAAGAGTATATGGCAGGAGCTGTGCTGTTTAAACTGTTTCCAGAGATGAAAATTGCTGCCAAACGGGCCATATGCTAATAGGGTTCCAATGAGCCTCTTTATGCCAAATTAAATGCCGATAGGCAGCATATAAACATGTCTGCATAGCATCACGAGTCGGCATAGTGCAGATCCACACCAGAATCAACTGCTATTCATTTGTCACCTAAATCTGCACCTGTCTTCCCACAGAGACATTTCACACGCTAAAGTAACGAACGGCGACACGGCCGCACAGATCGAAAAACACAGATGAATAACACTACTCGCATCAAGAACATGAGGGAGGGTGGGATCCGAGAGGGAAGCCAAACCTGTTTGGCATCGGAGCCGAGACGGCGCACGGTCACCGGCCGCTGCACGAGCCTCGACAGGTCCGGCTGCTTCCTCCTCCATAGCTCCGACACGAACCTGTAAGCGCCTGCGAACCACGTGTTCGTCGGAAACGGGGGCGTAAGAGTCCGCGCGAGAATGCTAACCGGCGAGATCGCGGGAGAGGGGGGGAGCTGGTAGAAGGAGGCGCTCACCCATGGCGGCCGGTGTGTCCGGCGGCGGCGAGGTGAAGTTTGGAGATGGGCGAAAATGGTGGCAGTCAGATGGGCTAGGGCTCTGGAATGGTTGGGCATCTGCGGGTCACGGGCACTCTCATGGGCCGGGAAACTGGCTTTTCAATATCACCTGGGCCAGACGTCCGAGCACGTTGTTTGTCTTACGGTTTTTTTTTTCAAAATCACTAATTGAGGAGTACTAACACTCTCGTCTTCTTAGGTTGTGACGAGTAACGTGTTGCATATGCGCCACATGTCGCAACATGAGAGTTTTCCCTTTTCGTAGATTCATTTATTCAAAACGTTTTATCTCTTAAACCGCGCGTCTAAATTTAGAACCGATTTCATCGTTGGATTCCTCCGCCGAGATTTTTAAAACTAGATCCCATGTTGATAGGATTTGACAAAGTTTTTTTTCACAAAAAACCAAAAAAACTGAACCAGAAGTATGGGTTTTTTTTTTCCGAAAGAGGCACGTCTGTGCCTCTGGTTGGATTATACCCGTGCCTCTCGCGGAAGCAAAACCATGCCTCTCGCGAAAGAAATTTTTTTTGTTTCCGAAGGAGTACGGCCGTGCCTCTCGTGAAAGAAAAACATAGAAAACACATTTTTTTTGTGTCTCTCGCGAAAGCACAACTGTGCTTCTCGCGGAAGCAAAACCGTGCCTCTCATGAAAAGGAAAACACGGGTGTTCTTTCCGTTTCCGAGAGACACGGCTGTGACTCTCGCGAAAGTACAACCATGCCTCTCGCGAAAGCAAAACCGTGCCTCTCATGGAAAAAAAAACAGAAAACGCATTTTATTTCGTTTCCAAAAGGCACGGCCATGACTCTCACGAAAGCAAAACCTTGCCTCTCGCGGAAGCAAAATCGTGACTCTCGCGGAAGAAAAGAAAAAGAAAACGTGTTTTTCTTTTTGAATGTTTTTTTATCCAAAAGCTAAGGGAGACTGGTGAAAAACCGAAACGTCAAAAAAATACAGTTTAAAAGCCGAAAACGCGTGCGGAAAAAAATCCGGAGGAAGCGTCCAGAGCGCGACACGTGGCGGGCAGCTGAGAGCGTCAAGTGACGCTGATCGTTGTGAGGCTCCCGAAGATGCGCTCATCAACTAGTCATGCTCACTTTTTTCCTTGTATAAGAAATACAAAACACATACTTACCCCTATGAGCATCGGAGACTGTGCCGTCACATATTGAGATCGAGGAAATGAACATCATTGAGAAGTCTAAAATATATCCAAGAAAATGTGAGAACATGTGTCAAGTCTAGAGCTTGAATCTGGGTGGATTAGTTTCACCATATAAGAATTCTAATCATCTGAGCTACGCTTCGTTCAATGTTTTTTTCTGTTATTATACAAGCTCATTTGCTCAAATTGGAAAACTAGTAGAACTGTTGGATTGCTCTTACTCAGATTTTTTTAATGTGTGGACGGCAAGCCTACCCTATTTAATGGATCCGGCACGTGCACTTCGGTTTCCTTCTAGAGACCTGCATTTTTTTTTACTTTTACTCCCCTCATATTTACTTTTTTGTTAATTTAGTAGCATTTTTCATTTTCTTTTGGAATGAATCTCTATTTTTTATTGGAAAGCTATATATTAAGCAAGAATGTTAGGTTGTTTATAATGTTCTTTAACTTTTTCGATAGAACTATTAAAGTCTCTAATTTACAGTTAATTTCCCTTTGCTAAAGTTTGCACAATTTGTTTATCCACTTCCTTCTCTATAAGGTTGTGTTTTCTGGGGCAAATAGTTAGCTTTATTAGACATCAAATAGGGGATTAAATTCTTGGTGCAGAAGATTCAATACATATGTTTGTGGTTGAAGCCTCCACACCACAAATCGATAGTCTGTTCATCGCATCACAGCTAATTCATGAGGAAAAATAGTACAACAACTCTTTATCATCGAAAACACACTTCTCGCATATGCTCCATTGTTGCCTTAATCTCCGTGAATAGGTAAGCCCACTTTGCTGCATCGTGGAATGTCGCAATCACCGCTTCAACTAGAAGAGAGCACTCATATTCTATTATCATCGGAATGTGGATACATTTAACTGCCTACTTGGCACCTTCATGTAACTCAAGGCTATCAACACCCATTGTGGCAAGCCTATTCTCAAAATCTGTATACATTCTTGCTACTTGATACCTCTCAAGCCTCAAGGTTCTTGGTTCTCTCCCTGCCCCTCTATGCAATAGTTGTGTCTTACCAAAGCGGTCTGACCCCTATTCTCAAAATATGTATACATTCTTGGTTTGTATATTTATACAGGTGAATGGATGGATCAAATCTTACTGTTATTCGAGGATTGTGATATGGGTGTGCATCAAGGAAAAAAATAGCGCGCTATAGCGGCGCTAATAGCGCGCTATAGCGTTTCTGGAAACTAAATGCTACGCTATGTAGATTTCACTCGCTGCGGCGCTATTCACGCTAAATACGGCGATTGCGCGTTATAGCGTGTATCCGCGCTATTTTTTCGACGGCGTTTTTTTTTCAGACGAATTTTTCATCAGCCCACTATACTTTTGAGCTTTCTGGCCCAGTAACCAAGCATATCTTCTCCTCCAGCCAAGTGAACCCTAACCAACCTACCGAGCGAGCCCTTCCCAAATTGAACGAGGCGACGGTGGCAGCGGCGGCCGCCGGTGCTTCGCCCATCTCCTCCAGCAACGGCCGGCCGCCTCTTGCCGCCTCCTCGGGTCGCCGCACCGCCTCCTCGGGTCGACGTCGCCTCTTCGTGTCTTCGTCGCCTCCTCTAATCCTCTTGCTCGGGTCGCTGCCGCCATGGCAGCAAGTTCATCTGATTCTGAATGAGCTTCTGCATCGTTGTTGGTTGGCTCCTAAAGTCCTAAGTCCTTATTTCTGCTATTTTGGACCTTGCTTGTTGGCTGTTTAATTTATCTGTCTACTTTGTTTGTCTGAAATCTGAATGTATGAACTCTGAACAGTGCTATATGCCTATATCTGGACCGTGCTTTGTTATCTGAACAATGTTTTAGCCTTGGTTTTAGCTGCTGAAATCTGTCATTTGTGTTGATATATCTGTCATTTGTATGCTATATGCTGAAATCTGAATAATGTTTTGTGAAACGCTATTTTGCAAAATAGCATGTTATTAGCATGCTATTTTGTTTATAGCGTTTTTTTAAGGCTGCACTATTTCAAATAGAAGCTATTTTTTTCCTTGGTGTGCATGCATTTCAATGTTTGGTTGGTATGGAATGCTACTCCATATTTAATACCAACTTACGAACTGATATATTAGTATATCTATTTGATCGAAAAAGAGAAAATTTGAAGTCCAAACACAGAACACATGCCCATATCCAGAACATACTTACACATCGATCTAACATTGTTGCGAGATAACACATCTACATAGCTCAGAGTTTGGGCCAACTTTAAAGCCTTGGTTTCGTGAAACCTTTTTTGTGTGGCACAGAGAGACATGTTTTTCCATTTTTCAGGTTTTTCCACACCTTCTACCACACCACTATCATAATTTGGACCTCTAGAGTTAGCAACCCCAAGTGATGCGCACCATCGATAAGCTTACATGGTAACCAATCACCTAGTTTTGTTTGTTTTCTTGATTTTCATTTTAAACATGTTTTCCCAGGAAAATAATTTGTTTGATGTTGTGGTATTTTTCCAATCTAATATTTGGCATAAAAACATCATGAGTTGTGCTTC
>NC_041384.1:23455308-23471236 GCF_002162155.2 Triticum dicoccoides
AACCGTCTCGTCATCGTGGTCGAGGGGAAAACACACAATGGACAAAGATGTGAATCATATGCGATAAAACTAGCAAAATGAAGGGAAACAAGAAACATTGTTGCCAAACACAATATAAATCACAGTTGATTTGCTTTGTAACCCCTAGGTCGGAGACTACCAAGAAACTGGCCACACGCTAACAACAACTACCCAATGGTGAGGTGGAGTAGAACCTAGTCTTCGATGCGACACCTCCAACAAGGAATACGTATCCTATCATCTTGCATCATCAACGGTAGATTGAACCAGTAAGGCAGAGTGTTGGGTTTTCCTCCAAGTAGTATGTAACATCAATGTGTAACAGTGCACCACAACAATATAATCAGGCAAGGAACACCGCATAACATCATTGTCGTCGGGTCCAAATAGCTAGGCCTAGGATTTTGCATTGGGTAGTTGATACAAAAGATGTCGAGTGAGCTCTCGAGATGCCATTGTAATCGGATCTAGATAGCCATGCCTAGATTTTTCACCCTAGATAATCGATACATAAGCTACCCATTGAGCCCTCAATACGCCACCATTGTCGGATCTAGTCAATGACTATACCACCAAGTCATGTTTCACCACCATCGCGACTGATCCTCATTACCACCACCACTCCTAAGATCTGCCTAGAGGATCAATGTCGTCCGCGAGACAAAAATTTAAGATTGAGAGTGGCAAAGGTGTCATGTAATGTTAGGGTGGGCCAAGCTGGCCAAATCTAACTAATTCTCTCTCACATAAGAGGATTAGCAAGAAGATATACATGCATTTGTGAGAGAATGGGGGAGCTACAGCGCCATCCAGTCCCCTGACTCCGCCCTTGGTAGAGATATCTACTCCCTCCGTCCCTAAATACTTGTCGGGGAGATGAATAAAATTGAATGTATCTATAACTAAAATACGTCTAGATACATTCATTTCTTCGACAAGTATTTTTGGACAGAAGGAGTACTACCAAACGGCTACCGTAGACAACGGCGGAAGTAGACACCTAAGCAACCGCCAAAACGGCGTCCCGAAGGGTCTTGGGAGGCCACCATTGGATTCTTACAAGCAGGCCGAAGTCTCGGATCAGTCGCCCCACACACCATGCCTCCAGTCTCCAGAGGAGAGGCGGACACAAGGGCGCGCGGCAGAACGAGGAAGGAGATCGAGCAGGAAGGCGGTTTTCCAACGTACGGATAGCTTAGCCCCTGGTCACGAACGTGCATCTAACAAGTGCTGCTACAAGTACCACAACAAAGCGGGCTAGCGAGCGCGTTATACCAAACCCGCGGTGGCGGGCGATGAAACGCACATCGCATCTCGCATATAGGCTTAGCTCCTAATGCAAGTCACTTGACGGAGGGCCCTGCCTGCCTCCGACGTCCCCCAAAAATTGTTTGTTTACTGCTCAGCTCTCGCCTCGGCGCCTGTCGTAGGAGTAATAATTACTCGGAGATTACTTGCTTGCTAACCATGCCCATCGCCTCCGTCCCATCTTCTCTTTTCTAGATCACGTTGGGCCCCATGCACGTATGCCCTCCCCATGATATGATATGAAAATCTCTCCGCCACCTTTATGGGCCGAGCCGGGCTATAAACTTCGGGTTCTCCCAAACCATCTTGGCTTTGATCTCTCCACCTAGCCATCTCCCACACCACTTTCCTCTCTCTGGAGCAAAGTGCTCCGAGCAGCCAGCCAGTGGGTGCCTGCCATCGCGGTTGGTTGGCTTCCTTCCTTAGCCAAAGCCACCAGACCGCCCCAAAGCAGAAAAGCTAGCTTCTCCACCGTACGCGCGCCTCTAGAGCAAGCAAGCATACACATCATCATATCAGTGGTCGATCTGCCATCTGCATCGTCGTCGTCGTCGACGCAGATAGATGCGTAATGGGAGCAGCTCATCTTGCTCTTCTTCTCCGGTGGGGTTGCACCTGCAGCAAGTGTTTGGCTCGCAGGCTCCTCATGGCCGGCAGCTGGTAGCAGCTCCTCCTACTGCCCTCGTCCCATGGCGGAGCTGCTGCAGGTGACGTGGCTGCCCGCGTCCGGCGGTGGCGGCCCCGGCGGTCTCCTCCACGCCTTGGCCTCTCTCAGCTTTCTGCTCCTCCTCGCCTACCTCTCGCTCTTCCTCCTCGCCAAGCTCTTCGCCCGACTCCACCGCGCAAGGTAATTAGGGCGTAGTGTGCAGTAGTAGGATGCTTACTGACTAAGTAACTATTGCTCCTTCAATTCAGCCATGCATGTTCACGAATTTCTGCTCACTTCTTCTGCGTACGTGCATGTGTGCAGGGAGCGCCGTGGCCGTGACAACCGTGCGGAGAGTAACCCCGGGAAGGAGGACGTGGCCGCCGCCGACGACATCCACCTCGCCGGAGGGGAGCGGCAGGCGGGGGGCACGCTGTTCTGGTTCGACGAGGCCGTGTTCGAGGACACCGCCCTGCTTGGACTTGGCGACGAAGCAAAGAATCACCTTTTGTACACTGGTGCTGGTGGTACGGCTGCGCAACATTGCTTGGAGGTGGCGGAGACCAGCTGCGCCTTTCACACGGCCCCGCCGGAATCCACCAACCGCGTCTCATTCGCGCCGCGCGAGGAGGAGGACCACCGCGCCGAAAGTGATGCCGCCACTGCCGGTGCCACCGCCACCGCGGCCCAGGAGCAGGAAGAGGCCAGGGTTGACGTGGCCGTCTCCGTAGCCGACGACGGCGTCCCCATGGCGGCTGATGGGTATCGGCAGAATGGTCCGGTCGCCGCGTCGTCGTCGCTACCGAAGAATGATTCCGTTCAAGGCAATCTCCTAGGTAGCTAGATTCCATTCCGTTCGTATCCTCGCTCACTTCTTTTTCACCGGTCACTTCTCAGCTTGATCTTACACTGCTTGTCATCCAACTCTACAGTTGCAGAGAGGCAACGAAGCAGAGGAGGAGGAGAAGGTCGCCGCGACGGTGATCATCGTGAAGACGGGCATGGAGTAGAAGAAGAGCCGGGGGAGGAGGAGGAGAAGGCCGCGGGCTTTCCGGACGTGAAGCGGCTGGTGAACAGCCACGCGCTGGCCGACACGAAGAAGCTGCAGCTGGACGGCGGCGCGCGGCTGCGGCCGCGGCGAGAGGAGGAGGACGGGGACAGCTGCCGGTTCGGCGCGTCGACGCTGACGAGCGAGTCGACGTCCAAGAGCTCGGTGGAGTGGCAGAGCTCGACGGTGACGACCGGCAAGGACGCCTACTCGGACCTCTTCTCGTCGTCATCGCGCCGGAGCTCGGCGAGGTGGGAGTCCTACACGCTCTTCCGCAAGTACGACGAGGACATGGTCTACTTCCACCGCGTCGGCGCCCAGAAGCTCACCGAGACAGGTATGCACCTACACCAGATTGTTTACTGCCAAATTGATTGTACCTAGGAAAACTGATGAATTTGCTCATCATCATCATCACCAAATATTCCCCAATTATCATCATCACCTCTACTAGATCAACTTTTGTTGCAAACAAGCTCCGGTCGCCCGTATTTCCAGTTCTTTGCGACGCTTTTCAGGGGCATGTGTGGGCTCAATGGAGAATTCTTATTACACGTTCCCAATAGAACAAATCATTACATGTTCCTCCACGCACGTTATCTAGTCCTAGTACTACAAATCTAGCTAACACATTATTGTACGAACAATGTTCCATTTTTAATTTGTGTTCTTGCTGCCGGCTGAAGAATTATGGACGATGATGACGTCGATGCATGTGTGTTGTGCATGCAGAGTCGTTCAGGTCGATCAAGTGCCAGCCGCGGTCGATGTCGCAGCGGATCACGCACAAGCTGTCCATGGCGGCGCCGAGGCCGAGGCCCGCGTCGGCGGAGGCGCCGGCGATAGGGCTGCGCGACCCGTACCCGGAGCTGGAGCGGGTGTACGTGGCCCAGATCTGCCTCACTTGGGAGGCCCTCAACTGGAACTACACCACCTTCCGCCGCCACAACGGCGGCGTCGTCGGCGGCACCATGATGCTGGAGGAGCGGTGCTGCCCGGCGCGCGTGGCGCAGGAGTTCCAGCAGTTCCAGGTGCTGCTCTACCGGTTCATGGAGAACGAGCCCTTCGAGCACGGTCGCCGGCCCGAGGTGTACGCCCGGATGAAGAACTCCTCCCCGAAGCTGCTCCTCGTCCCAGAGTTCAGAGGTACTACCATTGATCTGCCATGTTGTAAACGTAATCTTGTATACTGAATACCAATTCAAAATTAATTTGTTTGTGATTAATTAACTTGGTTAATGTGCACAGAGGAGGAGGACGAGAAGGACGACCTGATATCGGCGGTGCAGTTCCTGCACATCCTGGAGGAGTCCATCCGGACGTTCATGGCGTTCCTCCGCGCCGACAAGCGTAGCCACTACCAGATGTTCAGGGAGATGGTCCGGCGGAGGACGAGCGCCGCCGACCAGTCGATCGTCATCACCCTCAAGAGAACCAACAAGGCCGTGAGTGATCCGACGAATTTCTTACGTACGTGCAAGCAATGTTCATGCATTCTGAAAGTTTTTGTGTGGATCAGAAGAAGAGCCGTCTCAAGGACCTGAGCCGGCCGCGGCGGTGCCTGAAGCGGATCAAGCTGCGGGAGCAGGAGGAGGTGGCTGTGCTGCTGGGGCTCATCGACCTCAAGGTGGTGGCCCGGGTGCTGCGCATGCCGGAGATCACGGAGCAGCAGCTGCACTGGTGCGAGGAGAAGATGGGCCGGCTCCGTGTCGACCCGCAGCAGGGCACCATGGAGCGAGACCCCTCACCCCTCTTCTTCCCCGCGCACTGAGATCTCATCAGAACCTCCATAGATCCATCCATGGACACTCTTTTGACTGTAACCCTACTTTTCCTTTTGTTTATTTCGTTCACCTTATCTTCCCTTTCTCTTTTTATTGTTGTAGCGACAAAAGAAAAGATAAAGCTGTAGTGTTTGCGTAGACACGAGAATATGCATGCAACGCACTCGGCCTCTAGCTAGCTACTAGTAGCAGTAGTACAATATACTACGTACTGTGTATAAAAAGAAGCGAGATCGATCGGATTCATCTCGAGATGGGATGACGACGGTGTTGTAAAGGCGTAATGTACACCTATCTGTGGAAAAATAAGATGAGATCGGCCCGGTTCCGTCTTGTAGTTGGGCGCATGTGATGTGGTGCATGCTGACATACGCACACAGAGATACTAAAAGAGAGAGATATTGGGATCGGCGGGCGGCAGTACCATGTCACCGTGTGTGCGTGACACAACCCAAAGCAAAAGTGGGCGGGCTAGCTGAGGTGGTGACAAGCACGGCCGGCTTTGATAGTTTGATATGTGCATCGCTTTAGGCTTTGCTTTCCTCATGTGTTCCTCAGCTTTACGGACGGATGGATCGGTCACGAGAAGGTGCATGCATGCATGCGCGGCTGCCACCAGCAAATGCATGTCAGGCACTTGGGTTTGCCTCTGCATTTAAGGATGTATAGCCGCATCACCCTCCTTTTCCTTTTTCTTGCACTATTTGACTTTGTCATGTAGAAAAAGCGGTCTCGCCCGCACACTTTATCTTGGATCCTCTGCGTATATGTCTGCGAAAAAGCTATGTATATGCGCGGTTGGAAGCGCTATGGCCAGTCGGAAGATGGCAGCAACAAAAGGAGGCATCTGTTCATGTAGTATCTCCTCGTTGATTGTGGGTTGCAGATTTTTTGTTTCGAGAGGGTGTCGATGTTGGAGCAACTGGCCACCCATTTCATCCGTGTTGGATGGACGCAGATAAAAAAGTCAGTCCAACGCGTCGACTTAAATGGACGCGTGTACGCTTTTGTCCGCCTGCCGATTTATTTTCGGTCCATTTTTTAGCCTGATTTGCGTCGACGCGGACACGCGACGGACGCGCACGCTCGCCCTCTTTTCTCACCGGGCCCGTTGGTCGGTGGCACATTGGATTGGTCTTTCCACATCAAACAGCACACCCTCGCCCGCCTGCTTCGTCGCCGACGCCACCGGCCATTTTTTCAGATAAAAATGGATACATAGATAGTTCTAGCATACACAGGTAAAAGAAAAGACCACTACTCGTTGCTTTCTGACTCCGACTCGGTAATGTCCTCATTCAACGTCTGAATGTAGGCGTCAGCATGCTGCTCGTCTTCAAAGTCCCAACCCGACGTTTCTCGTAGCTTCAGTTTCAATTGAGCGGCCTGCTTCCGCGAACGCTTGTCCTCCCGATAGGCGGCTTGCTCCGTCCTCCTCGCGTCCCTCTCCAACCTTGTTTGCTTGTAGAACTGGCGCTCGTCGACGATGTCCTGCGGGAAGCGTTCGTGCCACACCACCATGGCTTCCACGTCCATCTTGGCGATGGCGAGGCGACGCTGCTGTCTCCGGTGGACACGACGATCCTCGTCAGTGAAAAGCCGCGGGAGAGGCGCTAGATCCTGCGCCCGCTGGCTCGACACGTTGGGAAAATTCATATCACGATGAGGCCTCAGGAGGCGCCACGCCGCCGCGTCGTGTGCGCGGCCGTCTCCTCTGCGGTGTCGAAGGTGCCAAGGATGAGACGTTTCTCGCGAAACCAGATCTCAGAGGAGAAGGCGCCGGAGCGGCGCTCGCGGACTCCGCGAAAATCCGAAGCGCCCAGGCGGCGGATCGACATGGTGGCACAGAGGCGGCGAGGCTAGTGAGAGGGGGCGAGACGAGTGGGCGGCGGACAGAGTGTGGAGGGAGCACCTTCTTATAACGAGCGCCGGCCGCGACGCGCGCGCGAACCTTTCCCGCGCGCTGGAGCGCCAAAACCAGCGTGCACTAGGCCGCTTTCCCCCCGCGCGCAAACCTTTCCCGCACGCTGGAGCGTCCAAACCAGGATGACGACATGGCCGGTAGCATGATCTAAAACGCGCGCGATCATCAAATGAGTCGGTCTGTTGAACGCACTGCCGACCCAAAACTAAAAAAGGACGAACGGCGGGTGGACAGCCAATCTAAACAAACAAAAAACAGACAAAAACGTCATCTATTTAGGTCCGTCCGTTGAAGTTGCTCTTGGTGCTAATAAACATTAGTGGTAGGGACCAAACCAGGCATGGTGATCTTGCTTTCCGAGAAGGATTAGCACGGTCACAAAGTGGTTCTTCCTGTTAACGGGTCAAAAGGAATAGGGGGGAGAACTCATGCTGACAATAGGGATTACCCAGCGGGGTATTGATTCATATCCACGCCCCCAGCCTCCCCTGCTCATTCCCGTGCATGTCCCTACCCAAGTCCTTGGCCAAGGCTATGCGTAGTAAAGCTGTGTAGAACCTCGACAACCAAGGTATAACGTCTCTACTCAAATCCTTTTTTATCTTTTCCCACTACAACCATCGTTTCTAAACTGAATAATGTGGGTGTTAGTTTAAAAATATAATAAGAAGGATATTTTTGTTTCCACAAACGCTTTGAGACATTTGGAATATGACTGATTAAAGATTACTGCACGAGTTTCTAGCAAATCTCTTGCCTCACATCTAGATGGGGAGGTGCTGCATGCCACATCAGATGGCCAGCTGCTCTCTCATTTAGTAGGAGAGGTTTCAGATGTGGAATTGGTTGAACCTGGGTTTAGCTCATTGGTAGAGCTTACAGCTTCCGGACGTAAATCAAAGATCGCCCGTTTGAAAAAGAGTCGTAAGTCCTCTAAAAGGGCAAAATTTTCTAAATCTCCTATTGTTTCCTCATGAATGATATGTTTTTTAATAGCAGAGGTCTTGGTGACTTGACTAAACATCTTCATTATAGACTGTAATAGGCAGTATAGACTTTTTAGCTATCTCTAAAATGGGGACACGTGATTTTCTTGGTAAGTCTGCTTAACCTCCTTTCTGGTGGGATAGACTTCACTTGGATTTCACGGCCGCCTAGCTAGAGGTCATTCCGGCGGCATTTTAATTGGTGTGAACACATGAACTATGTATGTTTGGGCTAGTTCAGATGGTCAATTTCACATTAAACTCCATATCCGCGACAAAGCCGACAACTTCACATGGACTATCGTCGCCGTGTGTGGTATTGCCCAGGATGAGTTCAGGGCTGATTTTCTCCATGAACTGGTTAACCTATCGAAAGATAATCCATACCTATTCTTATATGTGGTGATTTCAATTTGCTATGATTCCCACACGAGAAAAGCCGTGATAGGTTTGATAATCATTGGCCTTTCCTTTTCAACATTGTCATCGACAGTCTAGATCTGTGACCGTTTTCCTTGATTGGAAGATAGTTTACTTGGGTGAACAGTCTTCTGGAGTCGACACACGAGAAACAAAATCGCATGTTAATGGATACCGATGGGAATCAAAATTCCCTATGGTTTTTAAATGCTCTACGTCGAGTCGAATATCTATTAGACCACGCACCCATCCTCCTAAGTACTGGTTTGCCACACCCACAACATAAACGCAAGTGCAAGTTCGAACTTGGTTGGCTGCATCGGGATGGATTCCATGACATGGTTAAGGAGGTGTGGGAGAAACCGGTTGTCGGGCATACCCCAATACATAAATGGAATAACAAAGTGCTTGCACTACGTAAATTCCTTGGTGGATGGGCTAGGCATACCGCGGGTGTCCTAAAAAAGAGAAGTTTCATCTTTCATCTATTATTGATGATTTAGAAGCTTTGGCAGAGGTCAGACCGCTATTTGCGCATGAAATTGAGATCAAGAGTCAATCCAATGCATAGATAGCTCGCATGCTGCATGAAGAGGAGCTCAAATTGTACCAACATCCTAACTCTCAATTTATGCTAAAAGGAGTTTCGAATACTAGATATTTTCAAGGTGCCGCCAATGGTAGACACCAGAAGAAACTTATTCATTCCCTACAACAGGCTGAGGGCACGATTGAGGGGAATGAGCAACTTAAATCTTATATCACTAATTATTATAAAAATATGTTCGGAGCCTCAGAAGAAGAAAACTTCTCGATGGATGAGTCCAGAACAGATGACATCCCTTGGGTCTCTGATGTGAAAAATAGCCTTCTAATAGCTCCATATTCTGAGGAGGAAGTTAGAAAAGTGGTTTTCCTAATGGAGCACAACAAAGCCCCGGGTCCTAATGGTTTTCCCGCAGAGTTCTATCAGAACTTCTGGGAAGTCATCAAACCGGATCTACTGGATTTGTTTGGCAACCTACATGCTGACCAACTAGAATTGTTTCGCTTAATCTTCAGAGATATTATTTTATTACCTAGGGTTAATGAGGTTGAAAGGATACAACAATATAGACCTATCTGCCTCCTAATGCTAGTTTTAAAATCTTCACGAAGTTTGCGACAGTTCACTGGTAGAAAAAGGGCCTATAGTCCCGGTTCGTAAGGGCCTTTAGTCCCGGTTCCGGAACCGGGACTAAAGTGTCGGTACTAATACCTCCCCCCTTTAGTCCCGGTTCAATCTAGAACCGGGACTAAAGGCCCTCCACGTGGGCAGTGCGCAGAGCCCAGTCAGGAGACCCTTTGGTCCCGGTTGCTGGCACCAACCGGGACCAATAGGCATCCACGCGTCAGGATTTCTGTGGCTGGGGTTTTTGTTTTTTTTGAAAGGGGGGGGGGGTTGGGGGTTTTGGGGGGTTAATTTAGGTGTTTCATATATTGTGTTAGCTAGCTATAATTAATAGAGAGAAGTGTCCTCTCTTATGTCCGTGTTTGGTCGACGCTACGTACTATACATACGTATAGAGAGGAGTAGACACGCTGGCTAGCTAGTAAGCAAACGAAGGAAACAGAAGATCGTCATGAACATATATGCATACAGAGAGAAGTGATATCGACCACCTCTCCTTCTCCGAGAGATTGGTCGAACAACAAATTCTCGTATATCTATCTGACACTACCGGCTACATATATACAATAATTATCTCTTACAAATATAATCATACGGACTCAGGGTCCACATAGAATTCTCCGTCTTCAGGGATCACGTGGTCAAGAAAGAATGCCGCCAATTCCTCTTGAATTGCTCGCATGCGAGCTGGTGCTAGGAGTTCATCCCGCTTCCGAAACATCTAATTTGAAGAAGGGGGTCAATACATATATATATGAATGAATGAAACTCAACACAAATGATGGTAATAAAATAAAATTGTGAATGTTGTTATTTACGTACTTCATATTGTTCGTTAGAGTACCCGCCCCGCTCACAGGTCGTGTGGCGGATGGACTCACAGATGTAGTATCCACAGAAATCATTCCCTTGTTCCTGCCACAACCACTTTACAAGAAATAGAGGTCAATCAAACTGATAAGCAAGAATGCTAAATGGTATTGATGAAACTAGCGCTTGAATCACTAGGAGATGCGCGGAACATGCTACTATAGTACTTACTTTCGGGTGTCTAAATTCCAGCTCCTTCGGCAGTCCTGGAACTGTTTTGGTGAATTTTCTCCAAACCCTGCCGGACAAAGAAAACAATTACTTGATATCAGGAAATGAACAAAGTTGCTGATATGGTGGATAATGATCGATTTAACTTACTTCTGGAGTATTTGAGTCATGTCTGCATAGTCCTGGGGATCTTTTCGTTTAGAGTCTAAAACGGTTACTACTCCCTGCTCAAGCTTAATCTCTAGGAAAATATAGTGGAAACTGCACACACATGCATAACTCATCAATTACATTACTATAACCTTGACTAATATATAAGGGAAACCGAATACGCACAAGACAGTAACACTCACCTGAAGTTGTAAGGAAAGAGTATTATATCTTTGTTTTGATTTATTACGAACGATCGTAGCAAGTTGGCCTCGGTAGCTGCGGCATGAAGTTTAACCTCAGTTGCATCTATGAGATATGTGTTAATGAACCCAATATCACCGACTTGTCTTTTCTTCAATTTGGCGATCTTCAATCTGCATAATATAGTGAGGATGATTATAAATACATGCAATGAAAGAGCTAAGCTATATAGAGAAACTTAATGACAGAAGTAGTACTACTTACAGACAGTAGCAGGCGACCGTTGTTTTATCGAGGGCCAATTGATTGAAAAACTAATAGAACTCCTCAAATGGAACAGGCAACAGATCAATTCCAATGAGGTCATGCTCCTTTTTAACTTTCACATACAAAGTACTCCTCCCCCCAGAGTCTCTGCAGATTTTCAAGTACCAATCATGCAATCTTCGCATCATCGTTGATAGAGATCTTTCATCTTTGACGAGAGGCTTCCCGTACTCGTATCTTTGTATCTGCACGTCCATGGGTTCATAATGTACTTCGTCGGGCAGGTAATCTGCAAGATTGCTATAACCGGGCACCATCCTCGGATCATTAGCAACGTTGTGGCTAGGCACCTTGAGCGGGGGGCACGATTGCTTCGCTTGTTCGCCGAGCTGGGCAATTTGTTTCCCAGCTCGTCGTTCTTTCAGCCTTTGATCAATGACAGTACTTCCCGACCGCTCCGCTTCGGCAAATTCCTTTCCAATAATGCGGTCATAGTTTCCTTTCAGCGGATCAGACTTCGGTGGTTTTGTCAGGGCAGCCAGAGTGCGCTTCACTTTCACCCAATCTACCTTCTCCTCCGGAGGTGGATGTTTCTTTGCTTTCACCCCTTCAAAGAATTTCTTCACCTCTTCTCGCGCGATCTCGGCGTTCTCCTCCTGGGTCCTCTCGTATGGTAACTTCTCTGGAGTCTTCAGAGAAGGACCGAATCTGTATGTCCTCCCGCCTCTGGTTGTACTGCTAGACGCCGACCGAGCAGACGTAGTGGTTGTCTTCTTTACTTGCTTAAGAGGCGGAGGAGAAGGACTACGACGCGCCGGAGCAGCTGGAGCGGCGGCAGGTCTCTTCCGCCCTTGCTGACGAGGCGAAGAAGGAGGAGGCTGGCTGCTCGGGCGCGTCGGCGCAGGCGGAGAAGGAGGCGGAGTGCCGCCACGCGCTGGAGAAGGAGCCGACCGAGGGCCCTGATCGTCACTCGCCGGAGGAGGAGGCGGTGGAGGCGGAGTGCCCTGACTCGCCGGAGGAGGAGGAGGAGGCGGTGGCGTCCAGTTCGGAAGGTTGATGAGCTCCTTCCGCCATAGGCATGGAGTCTTCAGAGCAGACCCCAGCCGAGTCTCCCCTTCACCGGTAGGGTGGTCAAGCTGGAGGTCCTCAAATCCCTCCGTTATCTCATCCACCATCACCCTAGCATATCCTTCTGGAATCGGCCGGCAGTGAAAAGTTGCGCCGGGTTCAGTAGGATAAACAGAGCCAACAGCCGCCTTGACCTTCAAATTCATCCATATTTTTAAGGTGGCAATTTTGAGACTCCGTTATAGCATCCACGGGATAGCTGGCAGGAGCCGTCAAGGCATGCTCCGGCTGAAGCAGCTCGGTGGAAGCCATGCTGCTTCTGCGCTGAGATGGCGGGGTAGCTTCGGGGGAGGCTTCGGCAGTACGTTTGCTGCGATTTGCTTCTCGTTCCTCTATCGCGTCTACCCTTGCTTGCAGCGCCTGCATTTGGGTCTGCTGCACTTTTTTCCTCCTCTCATGGGATTTGTAACCGCCTGTGTCCGGAAACCCAACCTTCCACGGAATGGAGCCTGGCGTGCCTCGTGTCTGTCCATGGTGCTCAGGATTCCCGAGGGCCATTGTGAGCTCGTCGTTCTCTCTGTCTGAAAAGAACGTCCCTTCTTGTGCTGCTTCGATATACTGCTTAAGCTTACTGACTGGTATGTCCATTTGATCGTTCGTCCAAATGCACTTCCCTGTTAGAGGGTCCAGGGTTCCGCCAGCCCCGAAGAACCAAGTCCAGCAATGGTCTGGCCAGTTAATTGTCTCTAGTTCGATCCCTTTATGAACCAGATCATTCTCATTCTTGGACCACTTAGGCCGGGCTACGAGGTAGCCACCTGACCCCGTGCGATGGTGAAGCTTCTTCTTCGTAGCATTTTGCTTGTTTGTCGCTAACATCTTCTGACTCTTTTCCGATGTCTTGTGGGCCACAAATGCGGGCCAGTGATCTCTGATCTTCTCATATCTGCCCTTGAATTCTGGTGTCTCGTTATTTTCGACAAACTTATTCAGCTCTTTCTTCCACCTCCTGAATAGTTCTGCCATCCTCTTCAGAGCAAAAGACTTGATTAATTTCTCTTTAACTGGGTTCTCTGGATTATCCTCAGGGGGTAGGGTGAAATTTGACTTCAGCTCAGTCCAAAGATCATTTTTATGCATATCATTGACATAAGAGACCTCAGGGTCTTCTGTAGCCGGCTTAAACCATTGCTGGATGCTTATCGGGATCTTGTCCCTAACCAGAACCCCGCACTGAGCAACAAATGTGCTATTTGTCCGGAGGGGTTCAATAGGTTGGCCGTCGGGCGCGATTGCTATGATCTCAAACTTTTCATCCGAGCTCAACTTTTTCTTCGGGCCTCGTCTCTTTACCGAAGTTGTGCTCGATCCGGAGGGCTAGAAAAAAGAACAAAGACTTAATTAATATGTGTACATACCAAAACAATGAATGCATCAATCAGCTAGTCAACATAGGCTTAACTAATATATATACCTGGCCGGACTCGGTTCGGTCACCGGAGCCGTCATCACGGTCTCCTTCTTGCACCGGCATTGGGTCACCGGAGCCGTCCTCATGTTCTTCTTCTTGCACCGGCATTAGGTCACCGTAGCCAGCTTGTTCACCCTCTCCTTCCAGACCATCGGTTTCATTGAGAAACAACGAGATGGCATCACTTCCTTCTGCGATTATGTCCCTCAACAACGCTTCTTTTGTTGCTTCGTCTAGGGCGGTGTCCATAGTTTCTACAAATATTTACAACATGGCAATTATTATTCAAACATGACAGATGGATATATTAGTGCCAAACGTAGAAGATCTCCTCTATTCTTTCTTCTCCTTTTTTTTTCTTCTTCATCTTCTTTTTTTATCCTCTTCTTCCTCTCATGTTCGATAGGATCGCCGAGGGGTCGGGAGGTTGCCTAGTGTCAAGGGATTCAACAAAACCATGTCTTCATCATTAGGTGAAAGTAACATGTGCATGATGGTACGAAGCTCTTCAAAGTTGTTCTGGAACGGAGTCCCAGATAGGATAATTCGCTTTTTGGTACAAAGTTCAGCAAGAGCCTTTGCTATTTGGAAGGCCTTTGCTGAATTCGTACCAAAAGGCGGATTATTCTATCCGGGACTCCATTCCAGAACAACTTTGCAGAACTTCGTACCAACATGCACTGGTTACTTCCGGCTAATGATGAAGGCATGGATTTCTTCAATACTTTGACACTAGGAAACCTCTCTCTACTTCCGGCTAATAATAATAATAATAATAAGAAGAAGAAGAAGAAGAAGAAGAAGAAAAGAAGAAAAAAAGAGGAGAAGAAGAAAGGAATAGTGGAGAAGAAGAGAAAATAGAATATATTCTATTTTCTCTTCTTCTCCACTATTCCTTTCTTCTTCTCCTCTTCTTTTTCTTCTTTTTTCTTCTTCTTATTTATTTCTCCTCTTCTTTTCGGTAGAGTAAACCCTAAATAGCTAGCAAGTATCGTGGGTGTGAGATACATGTGGCCTTCGGTGTCGGACACTACATCCACGTCCCACAAGTGACGTGGGCGTCGAAGCCCGCGCCACTTGTGGGATGTGGGTGTAGTGTCCGACACCGACGGTACATGTATCTCACACCGACGATACTTTCTATTTAGGGTTCTCCTCTACCGCTCCTCGACCTCTCGACGACCATCGTTCCCGATAAAATAAAGAGGAAGAAGAAGAAAAAAAAAGAAGAGAAGAAAGAATAGAGGAGAAGACTTCCTCTTCTTCCTCTCCTCTTCTTCTCCCTCTTCTTCCCCTTCTTCCTCGCCTCTCTCATGAATGTCCGGCGTTCTCGACCCCCCCCCCACGTGTCGAAGAAAAAAAAGAAGAAAAAAAAGAGGAGAAGAAGAAAGGAATAGAGGAGAAAAGAGAAAATAGAATATATATTCTATTTTTCTTTTCTTCTCCTCTATTCCTTTCTTCTTCTCCTCTTCTTTTTCTTCTTTTTTCTTCTTCTTATTTATTTCTCCTCTTCTTTTCGGTAGAGGAAACACTAAATAGCTAGCAAGTATCGTGGGTGTGAGATACATGTGGCCTTCGGTGCCGGACACTACATCCACGTCCCACAAGTGACGTGGGCGTCGAAGCCCGCGCCACTTGTGGGATGTGGGTGTAGTGTCCGACACCGACGGTACATGTATCTCACACCGACGATACTTTCTATTTAGGGTTTCTCCTCTACCGCTCCTCGACCTCTCGACGACCATCGTTCCCGATAAAATAAAGAGGAAGAAGAAGAAGAGAAAAGAAGAGAAGAAAGAATAGAGGAGAAGACTTCCTCTTCTTCCTCTCCTCTTCTTCTCCCTCTTCTTCCCCTTCTTCCTCGCCTCTCTCATGAATGTCCGGCGTTCTCGACCCCCCCCCCCCACGTGTTGAAGAAAAAAAAGAAGAAAAAAAAGAGGAGAAGAAGAAAGGAATAGAGGAGAAAAGAGAAAATAGAATATATATATTCTATTTTTCTCTTCTTCTCCTCTATTCCTTTCTTCTTCTCCTCTTCTTTTTCTTCTTTTTTCTTCTTCTTATTTATTTCTCCTCTTCTTTTCGGTAGAGGAAACCCTAAATAGCTAGCAAGTATCGTGGGTGTGAGATACATGTGGCCTTCGGTGTCGGACACTACATCCACGTCCCACAAGTGACGTGGGCGTCGAAGCCCGCGCCACTTGTGGGATGTGGGAGTAGTGTCCGACACTGACGGTACATGTATCTCACACCGACGATACTTTCTATTTAGGGTTTCTCCTCTACCGCTCCTCGACCTCTCGACGACCCTCGTTCCCGATAAAATAAAGAGGAAGAAGAAGAAGAAAAAAGAAGAGAAGAAAGAATAGAGGAGAAGACTTCCTCTTCTTCCTCTCCTCTTCTTCTCCCTCTTCTTCCCCTT
>NC_041384.1:23471712-23472395 GCF_002162155.2 Triticum dicoccoides
AAAGATGAAGAAGAAGAAAGAAAAGAGGAGAAGAAAGAATAGAGGAGAAGCTCCTCTATTCTTTCTTCTCCTCTTTTTTTTCTTCTTCCTCTTCTTTTTTATCCTCTTCTTCCTCTCATGTTCTCCTCTATTCTTTCTTCTCCTCTTTTTTTTCTTCTTCCTCTTCTTTTTTATCCTCTTCTTCCTCTCATGTTCGGCGACCCTCGACCCCGATAACATTTTTTTCCCCGATAACATTTTTTTCTCCGAGATAGTTAGTGTTCCCGAGTGAACCGGAGGGGGACATTGGTCATATCAGATTCTTCATATTTTCTACGAATGTTCTATATACATACATCCATCGATATCATTCCATACATACATATACATCTACATTATATATGAACAAAAAAATATCAAAATTCATCATACATGCATGTACAGTATATATGAACAAAAATTATAAACTTTCTCCCCAACTCATACATACATACATACATACATCTAAATCATATCAATATTTTGCAAATTAAGGAGCAGGGAAGGAAGGAAGGGGGGAGGATGGGGCGGTAGCTACCTCTCCCGGAGGGATCGGGGAGGAGACGCGAGCGGCCGGCGTCGGGGGCGACGGCGACGAGGACGGGCTCAGGGTCGGCGAGGGCGAGGGCGACGGCGGGGCGCGCTCGGCAGCGGCGGACGGGCTC
>NC_041384.1:23475929-23502440 GCF_002162155.2 Triticum dicoccoides
ACATCCAATGTCCATAGCCAGGAAACCATGACTATCTGTTGATCACAACGAGCTAGTCAACTAGAGGCTCACTAGGGACATATTGTGGTCTATGTATTCACACGTGTATTACGATTTCCAGATAATACAGTTATAGCATGAATAAAAGACAATTATCATGAACAAGGAAATATAATAATAATACTTTTATTATTGCCTCTAGGGCATATTTCCAACAGTCTCCCACTTGCACTAGAGTCAATAATCTAGTTCACATCGCCATGTGATTAACACTCACAGGTCACATCGCCATGTGACTAATACCCAAGAGTTTACTAGAGTTAGTAGTCTAGTTCACATCACTATGTGATTAACACTCAATGAGTTTTATGTTTGATCATGTTGCTTGTGAGAGAGGTTTTAGTCAACGGGTCTGAACCTTTTAGATCCGTGTGTGCTTTACAAATCTCTATGTCATCTCCTAGATGCAGCTTCCACGCTCTATTTGGAGCTATTCCAAACAACTGTTCTACTTGGAGCTATTCTAAATTATTGCTCCATTATATGTATCCGGTCTCTCTACTCAGAGCTATCCGGATAGGTGGCAAGCTTGCATCATCGTAACCTTTACGACGAACTCTTTTACCACCTCCATAATCGAGAAAATTCCTTAGTCCACTAGTTACTAAGGATAACTTTGACCGCTGTCCTGTGAGCCATTCTTGGATCACTCTTATACCCCTTGACTGACTCATGGCAAGGCACACCAGTCAAAGATACTGAAGAGCCTACGTCTTAAGCATAGGGGACGACCTTCGTCCTTTCTCTCTATTCTGCCGTGGTCGAGCTTTAAGTCTTAACTTCGTACCTTACAACTCAGGCAAGAACTCCTTCTTTGACTGGTCCATCTTGAACACCTTCAAGATCATGTCAAGGTATGTGCTCATTTGAAAGTATTATTAAGCATTTTGATCTATCCTTATAGATCTTGATGCTCAATGTTCAAGTAGCTTAATCCAGGCTTTCCATTGAAAAACACTTTCAAAATAACCCTATATGCTTTCCAGAAATTCTACGTCATTTCTGATCAACAATATGTCAACAACATGTACTCATCAGAAATTCTATAGTGCTCCCACTCACTTCTTTGGAAATACAAGTTTCTCATAAACTTTTTACAAACCCAAAATTTTTGATCATCATCAAAGCATACATTCCAACTCCAAGATGCTCACTCCAGTCCTTAGAAGGATTGCTGGAGCTTTGCATACTTATTAGCATCTTTCGGGATTGACAAAACCTTCCGGTTGTATCACATACAACCTTTCCTCATTAAAATCGTCGAGGAAACAATGTTTTGACATCCTATCTGCAAGATTTCATAAATAATGCAGTAATCGCTAATATAATTCCAACAGACTCTTAGCATAGCTACGAGTGAGAAAATCTCATCGTAGTCAACTCCTTGAACTTGTCGGAAAACATCTTAACGACAAGTCGAGCTTTCTTAATGGTGACATTTACCATCATTGTCCGTCTTCCTTTTGAAATCCATCTGTACTCATTAGACTTACGACCATCGAGCCGTTCTGCCAAAGTCTACACTTTGTTTTCATACATGGATCCTCTCTCAGATTTTATGGCCTCAAGCCATTTATTGGAATCCGGGCCCACCATCGCTTCTCCATAGCTCGTAGGTTCATTGTTGTCTAGCAACATGACCTTCAAGACAGGATTACGTACCACTCTGAAGTAGTACGCATCCTTGTCATCCTACGAGGTTTGGGAGTGACTTGATCCGAAGTTTCATGATCAATATCATAAGCTTCCACTTCAATTGGTGTAGGTGCCACAGGAACAACTCCCTGTGCCCTGTCACACACTAGTTGAAGAGACGGTTCAATAACCTCATCAAGTCTTCACCATCCTCCCACTCAATTCTTTCGAGAGAAACTTTTCCTCGAGAAAGGACCCGATTCTAGAAACAATCCATATTGCTTTCGGATCTGAATTAGGAGGTATACCCAACTGTTTTGGGTTTCCTATGAAGATGCATTTTATCCGCTTTGGGTTCGAGCTTATCAACCTGAAACTTTTTCATATAAGCGTCGCAGCCCCAAACTTTTAAGAAACGACAACTTAGGTTTCTCTAAACCATAATTCATACGGTGTCATCTCATCGGAATTACGTGGTGCCCTATTTAAAGTGAATGTGGTTGTCTCTAATGCCTAACCCATGAACGAATGCCTAACCCATGAACGATAGTGGTAATTCGATAAGAGACATCATGGTACGCACCATATCCGATAGGGTGCAACTATGATGTTCGGACACACCATCACATTATGGTGTTCCAGGCGGTATTAATTGCGAAACAATTTCCACAATGTCTTAATTGTGTGCCAAAACTCGTAACTCAGATATTCATCTCTATGATCATATCATAGACATTTTATCCTCTTGTCACAATGATCTGCTACTTCACTCTGAAATTACTTGAACCATTCAATAATTCAGACTTGTGTTTCATCAAGTAAATATACTCAACATTTACTCGAATCATCTGTGAAGTAAGAACATAATGATATTCACTGCATGCCTCAGCACTCATTCGACTGCACACATCAAAATGTGTTACTTCCAACAAGTTGCTATCTTGTTCCATCTTACTGAAAATGAGGCTTTTCAGTCATCTTGCCCATGTGGTATGATTTGCATATCTCAAGTGATTCAAAATCAAGTGAGTCCGAATGATCCATTTGCATGGAGTTTCTTCATGCATATACACCAATAGACATGGTTCGCATGTCTCAAACTTTTCAAAAATGAGTGAGTCCAAAGATCCATCAACATGGAGCTTCTTCATGCGTTTTATACCATTATGACTTACATGGCAGTGCCACAAGTAAGTGGTACTATCATTACTATCTTATATCTTTTGGCATGAAAATGTGTATCACTACGACCGAGATTCAATAAACCATTCCTTTAGGTGCAAGACCATTGAAGGTATTATTCAAAAAATAGAGTAACCATTATTCTCCTTAAATGAATAACCGTATTGCGATAGACATAATCCAATCATGTCTATGCTCAACGCAAACACCAATCTCGATGGTAGAGGGAGCGTGCGATGCTTGATCATATCAACCTTGGAAACACTTCCAACATATATCGTCAGCTCACCTTTAGCTAGTCTCCGTTTATTCCTTAGCTTTTATTTTGAGTTACTAACACTGAGCAACCGAACCGGTATCCAATACCCTGGTGCTACTAGGAGTACTAGTAAAGTACACATTAACATAATGTATATCCAATATACTTCTATCGACCTTGCCAGCCTTCTCATCTACCAAGTATCTAGGGTAATGCTGCTCCAGTGGTTGTTCCCCTTATTACAGAAGCACTTAGTCTCGGGTTTGGGTTCAACCTTGGGTTTCTTCACTAGAGAAGCAGCTGAATTGCCGTTTCATGAAGTATCCCTTTGTTCCCTTGCCCTTCTTGAAACTAGTGGTTTCACCAACCATCAACAATTGATGCTCCTTCTTCATTTCTACTTTCGCGGTGTCAAACATCATGAATATTTCAAGGATCATCATATCTATCCCTGATATGTTATAGTTAATCACGAAGCTCTAGCAGCTTGGTGGCAATGACTTTGGGGAAACATCACTATCTCATCTGGAGGATCAACTCCCACTCGATTCAAGTGATTGTTGTGCTCAGACAATCTGAGCACAAGCTCAACGATTGAGCTTTTCTCCCTTAGTTTGCAGGCTAAGAAAATCGTCGGAGGTCTTATACCTCTTGACGTGGGCACGAGCCTGAAATCCCAATTTCAGCCCTCGAAACATCTCATATGTTCCGCGACGTTTCAAAAACATCTTTGGTGCCTCTACTTAAACCATTTAATTGAACTATCACGTAGTTATCAAAACGTGTATGTCCGATGTTCGCAACATCGACAAACGACGTTGGGGTTCAGCACACTGAGCGGTGCATTAAGGACATAAGCTTTCTACTGATCGCATAATCGCTACTATCAACTTTCAACTATATTTTCTCTAGGAACATATCTAAAACAGTAGAACTAAAGCGCGAGCTATGACATAATTTGCAAAAGGTCTTTTGACTATGTTCAGGATAATTAAGTTCATCTTATGAACTCCCACTCAGATAGACATCCCTCTGGTCATCTAAGTGATTACATGATCCGAGTCAACTAGGCCGTGTCCGATCATCACGTGAGACGGACTAGTCATCATCGGTGAACATCTTCATGTTGATCGTATCTACTATACGACTCATGCTCGACCTTTCGGTCTCCGTGTTCCAAGGCCATGTCTGTACATGCTAGGCTCGTCAAGTTAACCCTAAGTGTTTTCGCTGTGTAAAACTGTCTTACACCCGTTGTATGTGAACGTAAGAATCCATCACACCCGATCATCACGTGGTGCTTAGAAGCGACAAACTGTAGCAACGGTGCACAGTTAGGGGAGAACACTTCTTGAAATTGTTGTAAGGGATCATCTTATTTACTACCGTCGTCCTAAGCAAACAAGATGCATAAACATGATAAACATCACATGCAATCAAATAGTGACATGATATGGCCAATACCATTTTGCTCCTTTTGATCTTCATCTTCGGGGCTCCATGATCATCATCGTCACCGGCACGACACCATGATCTCCATCATCATGATCTCCATCATCGTGTCTTCATGAAGTTGTCACGCCAACGACTACTTCTACTTCTATGACTAACGCGTTTAGCAATAAAGTAAAGTAGTTTACATGGCGTTCTTCAATGACACGCAGGTCATACAATAAATAAAGACAACTCCTATGGCTCCTGCCGGTTGTCATACTCATCGACATGCAAGTCGTGAATCCTATTACAAGAACATGATCAATCTCATACATCACATATCATTCATCACATTCTTCTTGGCCATATCACATCACATAGCATACCCTGCAAAAACAAGTTAGACGTCCTCTAATTGTTGTTGCATGTTTTACGTGGCTGCTATGGGTTTCTAGCAAGAACATTTCTTACCTACGCAAGACCACAACGTGATATGCCAATTGCTATTTACCCTTCATAAGGACCCTTTTCATCGAATCCGTTCCGACTAAAGTGGGAGAGACTGGCACCCGCTAGCCACCTTATGCACCAAGTGCATGTCAATCAGTGGAACCTGTCTCATGTAAGAGTACGTGTAAGGTCGGTCCGGGCCGCTTCATCCCACAATACCGTCGAAACAAGATTGGACTAGTAACGGTAAGCATATTGAACAACATCAACGCCCACAACTACTTTGTGTTCTACTCGTGCAAAGAATCTACGCAATAGACCTAGCTCATGATGCCACTGTTGGGGAACGTAGCAGAAATTCAAAATTTTCCTACGTGTCACCAAGATCTATCTATGGAGAGACTAGCAACGAGGGGAAGGAGAGTGCATCTACATACCCTTGTAGATCGCTAAGCGGAAGCGTTCAAGTGAACGGGGTTGATGGAGTCGTACTCGTCGTGATTCAAATCACCGATGATCAAGTGCCGAACGCACGGCACCTCCGCGTTCAACACACGTACAGCCCGGTGACGTCTCCCACGCCTTGATCCAGCAAGGAGAGAGGGAGAGGTTGAGGAAGACTCCATCCAACAGCAGCACAACGGCGTGGTGGTGGTGGAGGAGCGTGGCAATCCAGCAGGGCTTCGCCAAGCACCATGGGAGAGGAGGAGTAGGAAGAGAGGTAGGGCTGTGCCAGAACTTCGTGTATAGCTCCCATGCGCCTCTCCACTATATATAGGGGTGGAGGGGCTGGTTTCTTGCCCTCCAAGTCCATTGGGGCGTTGGCCAAGGTGGGAGGAAAGAAATCTCATTATTTCCTTCCCCACCGATTGTTATCCCCCCTTTTTAGGGATCTTGATCTTATCCCTTCGGGATATGATCTTATTCCTTCTAAGGGGGGATCTTGGTGCGCCTTGACCAGGGGTGTGGGGCCTTGCCCCCACTACCCACGTCCATGTGGGTCCCCCCATGCAGGTGGGCCCCACTCCGGAACCTTCTAGAACCTTCCCGGTACAATACCGAAAAATCCCGAACATTTTCCGGTGGCCAAAATAGGACTTCCCATATATAAATCTTTACCTCCGGACCATTCCGGAACTCCTCGTGACGTACGGGATCTCATCCGGGACTCCGAACAACATTCGGTAACCACATACAAACTTCCTTTATAACCCTAGCGTCATCGAACCTTAAGTGTGTAGACCCTACGGGTTCGGGAGACATGTAGACATGACCGAGACGTTCTCCGGTCAATAACCAACAGCGGGATCTGGATACCCATGATGGCTCCCACATGTTCCACGATGATCTCATCGGATGAACCACGATGTCAAGGACTTAATCAATCCCGTATTCAATTCCCTTTGTCTATCAGTATGTTACTTGCCCGAGATTCGATCGTCGGTATCCAATACCTTGTTCAATCTCGTTACCGGCAAGTCACTTTACTCGTTCCGTAACACATCATCCCGTGATCAACTCCTTGGTCACATTGCGCATATGATGATGTCCTACCGAGTGGGCCCAGAGATACCTCTCCGTTTACACGGAGTGACAAATCCCAGTCTTGATCCGCATAAAACAATAGATACTTTCGGAGATACCTGTAGTGCACCTTTATAGTCACCTAGTTACGTTGTGACATTTGATACACCCAAAGCACTCCTACGGTATCCAGGAGTTACACGCTCTCATGGTCGAAGGAAGAGATACTTGACATTGGCAAAGCTCTAGCAAATGAACTACACGATCTTTTGTGCTAGTCTTAGGATTGGGTCTTGTCCATCACATCATTCTCCTAATGATGTGATCCCGTTATCAACGACATCCAATGTCCATAGCCAGGAAACCATGACTATCTGTTGATCACAACGAGCTAGTCAACTAGAGGCTCACTAGGGACATATTGTGGTCTATGTATTCACACGTGTATTACGATTTCCGGATAATACAGTTATAGCATGAATAAAAGACAATTATCATGAACAAGGAAATATAATAATAATACTTTTATTATTGCCTCTAGGGCATATTTCCAACAACTTTTCATAATCTTCAAACATGTCTGTCTTGCCGTCCACTCCCAGGATGTCCCTTTTTCCTGAAAGAACTATGTGGCGCTTTGGCTCATCGTATGATGTATTCGCTTCCTTATCTTTTATTTTTCTCGGTTTGGTAGACATGTCCTTCACATAGATAACATGTGCCACATCATTGGCTAGGACGAACGGTTCGTCATTGTACCCAAGATTTTTCAGATCCACTGTTGTCATTCCGTACTGTGGGTCTACCTGTACCCCGCCGCCTAACAGATTGACCCTTTTGCACTTAAACAAAGGGACCTTAAAATCAGGTCCGTAATCAAGTTCCCATATGTCCACTATGTAACCATAATATGTGTCCTTTCCGCTCTCGGTTGCTGCATCAAAGCGGACACCGCTGTTTTGGTTGGTGCTCTTTTGATCTTGGGCGATCGTGTAAAATGTATTCTCATTTATCTCATATCCTTTGTAAGTCAATACAGTCAAAGATGGTCCCCTGGACAACAAGTACAACTCATCACAAACAGTGTTGTCATCTCTGAGATGTGTTTCCAACCAACTGCTGAAAGTCCTGATGTGTTCACATGTAATCCAGTCGTCGCACTGCTCCGGGTGTTTGGAGCGCAGACTGTTCTTGTGTTCATCGACATAAGGGGTCACCAAGGTAGAGTTCTGTAGAACTGTGTAGTGTGCTTGAGACCAAGAATATCCGTCCCTGCATATTATTGAGTCTCTTCCAAGAGTGCCTTTTCCAGTCAGTCTCCCCTCATACCGCGATTTAGGGAGACCTATCTTGTTAAGGCCAGGAATGAAGTCAACACAAAACCCGATAACATCCTCTGTTTGATGGCCCATGGAGATGCTTCCTTCTGGCCTAGCGCGGTTACGGACATATTTCTTTAGGACTCCCATGAACCTCTCAAAGGGGAACATATTGTGTAGAAATACGGGCCCCAGGATGACAATCTCGTCGACTAGATGAACTAGGACGTGTGTCATGATATTGAAGAAGGATGGTGGGAAAACCAGCTCGAAACTGACAAGACAATGCGCCACATCACTCCTTAGCCTTGGTACGATTTCTGGATCGATCACCTTCTGAGAGATTGCATTGAGGAATGCACATAGCTTCGCAATGGCTAATCGGACGTTTTCCGGTAGAAGCCCCCTCAATGCAATCGGAAGCAGTTGCGTCATAATCACGTGGCAGTCATGAGACTTTAGGTTCTGAAACTTTTTCTCTGGCATATTTATTATTCCCTTTATATTCAACGAGTAGCCAGTCGTGACCTTCATACTGAGCAGGCATTCAAAGAAGATTTCTTTCTCTTCTTTCGTAAGAGTGTAGCTGGCAGGACCTTTATACTGCTTCGGAGGCATGCCGTCTTTTTCGTGCAAACGTTGCAGGTCCTCTCGTGCCTCAGGTGTATCTTTTGTCTTCCCATACACGCCCAAGAAGCCTAGCAGGTTAACGCAAAGGTTCTTCGTCACGTGCATCACGTCGATTGAGGAGCGGACCTCTAGGTCTTTCCAGTAGGGTAGGTCCCAAAATATAGATTTCTTCTTCCACATGGGTGCGTGTCCCTTAGCGTCATTCGGAACAGCTAGTCCACCGGGACCCTTTCCAAAGATTACGTAGTGTAAATCATTGACCATAGCAAGCACGTGATCACCGGTGCGCATGGCGGGCTTCTTCCGGTGATCTGCCTCGCCTTTGAAATGCTTGCCTTTCCTTCGACATTGATGGTTGGTCAGAAGAAATCGATGATGGCCCAGGTACACATTCTTCCTGCATTTGTCCAGGTATATACTTTCAGTGTCATCTAAACAGTGCGTGCATGCGTGGTATCCTTTGTTTGTCTGTCCTAAAAGGTTACTGAGAGCGGGCCAATCGTTGATGGTCACGAACAGCAACGCCTTAAGGTTAAATTCCTCCTCTCTGTGCTCATCCCACATACGTACACCGTTTCCATTCCACAGCTGTAAAAGTTCTTCAACGAATGGCCTTAGGTACACATCAATTTCGTTGCCGGGTTGCTTAGGGCCTTGGATGAGAACTGGCATCATAATGAACTTCCGCTTCATGCACATCCAAGGAGGAAGGTTATACATACATAGAGTCACGGGCCAGGTGTTGTGATTGCTGCTCTGCTCCCCGAAAGGATTAATGCCATCCACGCTTAAAGCAAACATACATTCCTTGGGTCCTTTGCAAACTCATCCCAGTACTTTCTCTCGATTTTTCTCCACTACGACCCGTCAGCGGGTGCTCTCAACTTCCCATCTTTCTTTCGGTTCTCACTGTGCCATCGCATCAACTTGGCATGCTCTTCGTTTCTGAACAGACGTTTCAACCGTGGTATTATAGGAGCATACCACATCACCTTCGCAGGAACCCTCTTCCTGAGGGGCTCGCCGTCAACATCACCAGGGTCATCTCGTCTGATCTTATACCGCAACGCACCGCATACCAGGCATGCGTTCAGATCCTTGTATGCACCGCGGTAGAGGATGCAGTCATTAGGGCATGCATGTATCTTCTCCACCTCCAATCCTAGAGGGCATACGACCTTCTTTGCTGCGTATGTACTGTCCGGCAATTCGTTATCCTTTGGAAGCTTCTTCTTCAATATTTTCAGTAGCTTCTCAAATCCTTTGTCAGCCACAGCATTCTCTGCCTTCCACTGCAGCAATTCCAGTACGGTACCGAGCTTTGTGTTGCCATCTTCGCAATTGGGGTATAACCCTTTTTTGTGATCCTCTAACATGCGATCGAACTTCAGCTTCTCCTTTTGACTAATGCATTGCGTCCTTGCATCGACAATGACCCGGCGGAGATCATCATCATCGGGCACATCGTCTGGTTCCTCTTGATCTTCAGCAGCTTCACCCGTGGCAGCATCATTGGGCACATCGTCTGGTTCCTCTTGATCTTCAGCAGCTTCACCCGTGGAAGCATCATTGGGCACATCGTCTGGTTCCTCTTGATCTTCACCAGCTCCCCCCGTTGCAGCATCACCGTATTCAGGGGGCACATAGTTGTCATCGTACTCTTCTTCTTCGTCGTCTTCCATCATAACCCCTATTTCTCCGTGCCTCGTCCAAACATTATAGTGTGGCATGAAACCCTTGTAAAGCAGGTGGGAGTGAAGGATTTTCCGGTTAGAGTAAGACCTCCTATTCCCACATTCAGTGCATGGACAACACATAAAACCATTCTGCTTGTTTGCCTCAGCCGCATCGAGAAACTCATGCACGCCCTTAATGTACTCGCGGGTGTGTCTGTCACCGTACATCCATTGCCGGTTCATCTGCGTGCATTATATATAATTAAGTGTCCAAACTAATAGAAGTTCATCATCACATTAAAACCAAAGTGCATACATAGTTCTCATCTAACAACATATAGCTCTCCAGAGCATCTAATTAATTAAATCATACATTGAAACTATGTAAAACATTTCAATGCGAAAACAAATGCGATCATAATCGCAACCAAGGTAACAATTGATCCAACGGCATAATGATACCAAGCCTCGGTATGAATGGCATATTTTCTAATCTTTCTAATCTTCAAGCGCATTGCATCCATCTTGATCTTGTGATCATCGACGACATCCGCAACATGCAACTCCAATATCATCTTCTCCTCCTCAATTTTTTTTATTTTTTCCTTCAACAAATTGTTTTCTTCTTCAACTAAATTTAACCTCTCGACAATAGGGTCGGTTGGCATTTCCGATTCACATACATCCTAGATAATTAAAATCTATGTCACGTTGGTCGGCATAATTTTCATAAACAATAAATGAACCAATAGTTATAAAGATAATATACATACCAAATCCGAATCATAGACAGGACGAGGGCCGATGGGGGCGGATACCAAAACCATCGCACTATATAAGATGCAATAATAAATGTAAGAAAATGATACAAGTATCTATCTAAACATACAAGTAAGAATATTTTTCCTTTCAAAAAGAAGATAAGAACAAGAGGCTCACCACGGTGGTGTCGGTGATGAGATCGGCGCGGGTGATCGACGGCGGTGAAGACGGGGACGGGGCGTGACGGACCGCTAAATCTAGACAAATCTCGAGGAAAATGGAGCTTGGAGGTCGAGCTTCGAGAGGAGAAAGCTTAAGTAGTGTGGCTCGGGCATTCCATCGAACACCTCATATGCATAGGAGGTGAGCTAGAGCACCACAAAACCCTCTCCCCCTCGGCCAGAAAAAATAGAGCACTGAGCTCTGCTCTTGTGCGAGGGGGTATATATAGGCACCTCATTGGTCCTGGTTGATGACATGAACCGGGACTAAAGGGAAGCCTTTGGTCCCGGTTCAAGCCATCAACCGGGACCAATGGTGGTGGGCCAGGAGCGAGGCCCATTGGTCCCGGTTCGTCCCACCAACCGGGACCAAAAGGTCCAGACGAACCGGGACCAATGGCCCACGTGGCCCGGCCGGCCCCCTGGGCTCACCAACCGGGACCAATGCCCACATTGGTCCCGGTTCTAGACTGAACCGGGACTAATGGGCTGAGCCGGCCTGGACCATAGCCATGTTTTCTACTAGTGGTTATGCTAAATTATGTTGCTGAACATGTGGTTCGTCCTTCACAGACTGCTTTATGCAAGGCAGAAACATCCTAGACGGAGTTGTTATCCTTCATGAAACAGTCCACGAATTACATCGAAAAAAGATGAATGGGGTAGTACTTTAAAATCGACTTTGAAAAAGCTTATGACAAAGTCAAGTGGTTCTTCAACAGACTCTCGGAATGAAAGGATTTTCTGCAGGGTGGCGCGCTATGATCCATAGCTTCATTTCTAGAGGTAGTGTGGCATAAAGTCAATGATGACATTGGCCATTACTTCCAAAGGAAGAAAGGATTAAGACAAGGTGACTCATTATCGCCCATGCTATTCAATATAGTGGAGGACATGTTAGCTGTCATGATTGAGCGAGCCAAGGCCGACAGCCAAATTGTTGGAGTAGTGAATCACCTTGTAGATGGTGGTCTCTCTATCCTTCAATAAGACGGTGATATGACTCTCTTCATGGATCATGACCTAGAGAAGGTGAGAAATCTGAAATTGATTTTATCATCTTTCGAGCAACTCTCGGGTCTTAAGATAAACTTCCATAAAAGTGAATTGTTTTGTTTTGGCGAGGCTCAAGAGGAGGCCGACCTGTACGCTGACCTATTTGGCTGTGGCTTGGGCCAGTTTCTGATCATTTGTTTGGGGATACCGATACATTATCGGAGGCTCACAAATGCTGAATGGAAACACCTTGAGAAGAGACTACAAAAAAGACTAAGCAGTTGGAAAGGTAAACTGCTATCTCTGGCCGGAAGATTGGTCCTCATAAATTCAGTACTAAGCAATATGGTAGTATATATGATTTCCATCTTCTAGTTGCCGAAAGGAGTATTACATAGATTGGATAACTTCCGGTCAAGATTCTTTTGGCAAGGAGATAGCAAGAAAAAGAAATATCGGTTGGCTAAATGGAGTGTGGTTTGCCAAAGACCAATTGTTGAGGCATATCTCTCTCGATGTGGTTTTGGTGATTGATGACTACGTGTTTGCGGACTAATCATGTGCTTTGAGCATTTCAGAGATTCATCCTTGGCACGAGACGATTTCTTCCCCTCGGAGTGTCATTCAAGACGGTGTAGCTCTTTCGTTTCTTTTTGGTGCACTAGTTGCGTAGAGGGCACCGTACTATCAAGAGGGGGTCCGCTTTGGTATTGCTTGGGTGGAATCCACACGTACACATCCGCTTCTCACCCTCCGAGCCCTTCCACTTCTATGGAGAGATCTTCTCTCCTCTTGTGGGTTTTGTCAGGGTCCCAGCGGTAGTACCGTGGTACCCAGCGGTAGTACCGCTGAGGGGTCACAAGCGGCAGTACCGCTCCGAAGCGGTAGTACCGGCGGTGACTCCGCAGCAGTACTACCGATGGCTTACCAGGTCCCTACCGTGTCGATTCGAGGGGTCTTTTTCTGTGTCGGATTGTGCGGTACCTCACTGCGGCAGTAGTGCGGCAGTACCGCTCCTTAGCGGCAGTACCGCCCTTCCTCCGCGATAGTACCGCCCAGTTCCCTCTTTCCCTTTACCCTTCGTTCTGCGCGGCAGTACCGCCGAAGGGAGCGGTAGTACCGCTCAACCCAGCGGTAGTACCGCTGTCTCCCGCGGTAGTACTGCCCTCTGCGGGGCTGTTTAGTGGGGCAACGGTTGGATTGTTGCCCCCACTATAAAAGGGGGTCCCCTTCTTCCTCGTTGACTTACCTCTTCCCCCTCAAGCTCCATTAATGCTCCAAGCTCCATTTTCGCCCGATCTATCTCTCTAGCCAATCAAACTTGTTGATTTGCTCGGGAGTGGTTGAGAAGGCCCTGATTTACACTTCCACCAAGAGATTTTTGATTCCCCCACCTATCCCTAGTGGATCTTGTTACTCTTGGGTGTTTGAGCACCCTAGACGGTTGAGGTCACCACGGAGCCATAGTCCATTATGGTGAAGCTTCGTGATATTGTTGGGAGCCTCCGATTAAGTTGTGGAGATTGCCCCAACCTTGTTTGTAAAGGTCTGGTCGTCGCCTTCAAGGGCACCAATAGTGGAATCACGGCATCTCGCATTGTGTGAGTGCGTGAGGAGAATACGGTGGCCCTAGTGGCTTCTTGGGGAGCATTGTGCCTCCACATCTCTCTAACGGAGACGTACTTCCCCTCAAAAGGAAGGAACTTCGGTAACACATCCTCGTCTTCACCGGATCCACTCTTGGTTATCTCTTACCTTTACTTGTGCAAGCTCTTTAGTGTTACTTCTCTTGCTTGCTTGTTTGTTGTTGTTGCATCACATAGGTTGCTCACCTAGTTGCATATCTAGACAACCTACTTTGATGCAAAGTTTAATTTGGTAAAGAAAAGTTAAAAAATTGTTAGTTGCCTATTCACCCCCCTCTAGTCAACCATATCGATCCTTTCAATTGGTATCAGAGTCTCGTATCTTTATTAAGGACTTTACCGTCCGAAGAGTATGGTTGATACCGTAGACGGTGTGGAGGAACACTCCGGTGTGAATCCGATCTCGTCTACGGGCGATGGGGGAACCTCGGTCTCTCGTGAGGAGTTCAATGTGGCCTTGGAGACATTGAAAACCTTCATGATGACCGAGGTTGAAAGCATATTTACTAAATTCCTTGAAGGGCTTAAACTATCCACCGCACCGTTGAAAGTGGGTGATCCCACCGACAAGGTGACGGATGCTATCTCCGACAAGGGGGAAGCTAGTAGTGAAAAGGCTCCTTCTTCTAGTGGTAAAAATGGCACCGACATATTTGCTCATGTGGAACCACCACTTTTTTATGGTGGACCGGTTCCGTCCACTCATTTGAATCATGCCGGCCCTCCCCCTAAGATTGTGAAAAATGAGGACTTTGATTCTTGGGTTTACCACTTTAAGCGCCATTTAAATCATGTGAACACTATTCTTTGGAGAATCATTGAAGAAGGTTTCCATCCGCATGACCCAAGCAACTTCACTCCTCGAGAAGCCGTGGATAACCAATTCAATGAGAATGCTCTCTTCATCATTCAAGATGCAATTCCACCCGAAGATCTACCTCATCTTCGGCCCTTCGCCTTGGCCAAAGACGCATGGCTTTGTGTTGTCTCGCTCTACCGGGGAAGCGCAAGCATTCAACGCTCCAACTATGAAGTGGTGCAAGATGAAGCCGATGAGTTTGCAATGAAAGAAGATGAAGAACCTCGTGTGCTTTATCGGAGAGTAACCAAACTCGCGGTCTCACTCTGAGATCACGGGAGCAAGGACACAGATGACAATTGGATCAAGCGCAAATTCCTGAAGGTAATGACACCTTATCACAAGGCCATGTCCTCCGTCATTCTTCAAAGGCCGAACTTCCACACTTTAACCTCAAGTGAAGTGTTGGATGAGTTTGTGGCCATGAACATCTTGGACAAGACCACCGACAATGCGGTGCTTCGTTCTCAAAGGGCAAAAAAAAACCAACCTTGCATTGAAGGCTAAGGTCTGCGTTGAAACAGAAGAAAAGGAAGAAGAGGAGAGCAACCCCGAAGATACAAAGTATGCATATCATGAACACATGGCACTTTCTTCAAGGCAATTTTGGAGCAAGAAAAACTCAAGGCCAAACTTTAACAAAAACAACTCAAGTGGCACGAAGAGCAAGCAACGTGTAAGGACTTGCTACAATTGTGGCAATGTGAGTCATTTTGTTGCGGAGTGCCCGTATGAGAAGAGGAAAGACAATGGTGGCAAGCTCATCCGAAAGGACAAGGCCAAGTCGTTTCCCAACAAGAGCAACTTCACCAAGAAGACTCCTCCCAAGGCATTGGTGGTACAAGAAGAGTACAATGAGGATGATGACGATGATGAAGATGGTGAGTCGGTTGCCATGGCCTCAGTTGCCATTGCAACGACGCCACGGGTGTGTCTCTTCGACTCACCCAATGAGAGCATCACCGTCAAGTGCCTCATGGCTAAAGCCACCAACAAGGTAACCCCCAACATCAAAACTACCATCATTAATCATCCTTCTTCGACGGATAGCATTGATGAACATGAGGGAGCTAATGTGGAGGTGAATGAGTTTGAGGCCTTTATGGGCAAACTTAAGGGTAAATCCAAGAAGCACTTTGTTGCTCTCTTGGAACAACTTGGTGAAGCCAATGACATGATCGAGGCTCACAAAGATACCATCTCTAAGATGGAAGGGCATAGTCGTGACTATGCTGATGAGATTTCGGATCTTTCCAATGCTCTTGAGGAAGAGCGTGGTCTTCGTTTGGCTCTTGAGGAGTCACACAACGTTGATCATGCTAAGTTAAAGAAAGATTTTGATCATGTTCTCATTGTTTCTCGTGTGCTAAACTCCGAAAAGGCCAAACTTGAGGTTGATCTTGCTAGACTCAAAGAGGAGTTTGATCTACTTGACAAGGCTCACAAAGTCTTGAAGGGTGCTCATGCTAGCCTCAAAGAGTCTCATGATCAACTTCAAGTAAAGCTAACCAAGGAAAAAGCCACTTTTCCTCGTATGATGTTAGTTGATAATGCAAATGCTACTAACCCGTGTTGTGAGCATGTGCATCTTGTTGAGGAGAACGCTAAGCTAAAGGTGCAACTTGAGAAAGGTCTTGCGTCTTGCATACAAGGCGAGAAGAACCTCAACGACCTCTTGACCAACCAAAAGGGAGTTGTGGCCAAGGAAGGGATTGGGTACGTGACCAAGTCCAAGAACAAAAAGGAGAATGACAAGGCCAAACGACCTCCTCCTCTCATGCAATCCTTTGTGAAGGAGGGATAGAGTGCTTCCAAGGAGAAGAAGAACAATGCGAAGGGTGGCGATGTCAAAAAGGGCAATGCCACTCCTCCCATCAAAGCCGGCGACTTTAATCCTTCTTATGTGTTATGTCGTGCTAGTGATGGGCATGTCTATGCCAAATTTGTTGGTTCTCCTCATGAGTACATTGAATGGTCTATTTGGGTTCCAAAGACCCTTGTTACTAACATCAAAGGACCCATTACAAAATGGGTACCTAAAACCAAGCATTGATCTCTTGTAGGTGTTTGCTTCCGGTGGGGGATCATGGTTGCTCGATAGCGGAGCTACAAATCATATGACCGGAAGCAAGGACTTGGTGGTGGACGTGCACAAGATTCCGTCTATGCCCACCAATGTCGAGTGGGGTGACGCCTCATCTTCTAAGGTATTGGGACTTGGCAAGGTAGTCATCTCTCATGATCTCACGATCGAGAAGGTCATGCTTGTTGAGTCCCTTGCATACAATTTACTTTCCATTCGTCAACTTGCAATCATGGGCTTTGCCACTTTCTTTGATATTGATACCGTGGCCCTCTTGTGGAGCAAGACTCTTAAAGTAGCCTTTGTTGGGCATGTCGAGAACGGTCTATATGTGATTAACTTTTCGGAGCGACCCACTAAGACCGCGACATGCCTAATGGCTAAAGTTGATGTGGGATGGCTTTGGCATCACCGTTTAGCCCATGTCAATATGAGATATTTGCAAAGTCTTCTCAAGGGGGACCGTGTTCGTGGACTAACAAATGTTAGTTTTGCTAAAGATCATGCTTGCAGTGCTTGTATCGAAGGAAAGCTACACGAGAAGGCTCACCCTCCCACGACTATCATTTACTCAAAGAGGCCTTTGGAGCTCCTTCACTTGGATCTCTTTGGGCCTCCATCCTTTGATAGTCTTGGGGTAGGAAGTACTGCTTGGTGATTGTGGATGACTACTCAAGATACACTTGGGTGTATTTCTTCAAGAGGAAGAGCGAGACCCAACAAACCGTCATTGACTTTGCAAATGAAGCACAATGTCAGCACAATGCAAAGATCTTGACAATAAGAAGTGACAACGGCACCGAGTTCAAGAACTACACCTTGGATGAGTTTCTTAGTGATGAGGGGATTCAGCATCAATATTCCGCACCTTACACGCCTCAACAAAACGGTGTTGCGGAGAGGAAGAACCGGACGTTGATGGATGCGGCAAGGACCATGATGGCGGAGTTCAAGTCTCCATACAACTTTTGGGCCGAAGCCATCAACACCGCGTGTCATGCATCCAATCGGCTCTACCTCTGCAAGGTCTTGAACAAGACTCCATATGAGATACTCACCGGTAACAAGCCCAACCTTAAGTACTTTCGGGTGTTCGGGTGTAAGTGTTTCATTCTCAAGAAAGGTGTTCGGTTGTCTAAATTTGAGGCTAGAGCTTATGAGGGCATATTTGTTGGTTATGCTACAAACTCTCATGCTTACCATGTCCTCAATAAATCCACGGGACTTATTGAGGAGACGTGTAACGTGGAGTTTGATGAGAATAACGGCTCCCAAGTGGAGCAAAGTGGCACTTGTGATGTAGGTGATGAAATTCCTCCTCAAGCCATAAGAAGAATGGGTGTTGGTTTTATCCTACCCATTGAGGAACCCCTTGTGGCCGAAGGAGAAGGACAATGCTCCACTCAAGTGGAGCCATCACCAACCCAAGGCCCACACGCTTCCAAAGAACAACATGAAGGCCCTCATCCATAAGAACAAGACCAAGGGCAAGATCATGCTCAAGACGGTGTTGACACACCAAGTGATGCCCAAGGTCAAGTTCTCTCCTCCGAGCAAGTTCAAGAACGAGAACAAGCTCAAGACGATGCTCAAGATGATCAAGTGACCACTCCTCGTCTCACCCCCGAGGAGGAATTGGATCGTCGTGCCGCCAAGGTTGCTTCCAAGCTCTCCACCAAGGATCATCTCATGACGAATGTGCTTGGAAGCTTAAGAAAGGGGGTAAGCACTCGTAGACAATTAGCAAACTATTGTGAACATCACGCGTTTGTCTTTTTTGTCGAACCCCACAAGGTCTATGAGGCGCTCGAAGATCCGGATTGTCTCAATGCCATGCATGAAGAACTCAACAACTTCGAGCGCAACAAATGTGGAGATTGGTGCCAAGACCGACAGGGAACCACAATGTCATTGGAACCAAGTGGATATTTAAGAACAAGCAAGATGCCCATGGGATTATCATTCACAAAAAGGCTCGTTTGGTAGCACAAGGCTACTCCCAAGTCGAGGGTATCGACTATGGTGAAACATTTGCTCCCGTTGCTCGTCTTGAATCCATTCGCATGTTGATTGCATATGCTTCTCATCATAACTTTAAGTTACAACAAATGGATGTGAAGAGTGCTTTTCTTAATGGTCCTATTAATGAATTGGTTTATGTCAAGCAACCCCCCGGGTTCGAGGATCCCTACTTTCCCGATCATGTGTATCAACTCGATAAGGCACTCGGTGGCCTTAAACAAGCCCCACGTGCGTGGTATGACCACCTTACCGAGTTGTTACAAGACCGTGGCTTTGAATTTGGGATAATCGCCCCCACTCCTTTTACTAAGAAGGTCAGAGGGGAGTTGTTTGTGTGCCAATTATATGTTGATGATATTATCTTTGGTTCCCCTAACAAAGCTTTCAATGAGGAATTTGCTGCTCTCATGACCTTAAAGTTAGAGATGTCTTCCATGGGAGAGTTGAAGTTCTTTCTCGGGTTCGAAGTGAAGCAAAGGAGAGAAGGAACCTTCATCAATCAAGCCAAATACACTCAAGACATGCTTAAGAGATTCAAGCTAAGTGATGTCAAGCCGGCGTCCACTCCTATGCCCACCAAGTGCCAACTTGATATAGATCCCAATGGTAAAGCGGTGGATCAAAAGGTATATCGCTCCATGATTGGCTCCTTGCTTTACCTTTGTGCATCTAGACCGGATATCATGTTGAGTGTGGGAATTTGTGCATGGTTTCAAGCCGCACCTAAGGAAAGTCGCTATGTGGCGGTCAAACGAATCTTTCGATATTTGGCTCATACCCCAAACTTTGGCTTATGGTACCCAAGAGGAGCAAACTTGAATCTTGTAGGGTATTCGGATTCCGATTGGGCGGGAGACAAAGTGGATAGGAAGTCCACTTCCGGAGGGTGCCAATTCCTTGGTTGCTCTTTGGTAAGTTGGTCTTCCAAAAAGCAAAGTTGTGTGTCTCTCTCGTCCACCGAAGCGGAGTATGTAGCGGCCGGTAGTTGTTGTGCACAACTCTTATGGATGAGGCAAACTTTAAAGGATTACGGTGTCATTTGTGACAAAGTGCCTCTTTGGTGTGACAATGAAAGTGCCATCAAGATTTCTCTCAACCCGGTGCAACACTTCAAGACGAAGCATATTGAGATTCAGTATCACTTCATCTGGGATCACATTAGGCGAGGGGAGATCGAGCTCAACTACGTCAACACTCATGATAGCCTTGCAGATATTTTCACGAAGCCGTTGGATGAAGCAAGATTTCGCGAGTTAAGGCATGAGCTAAATATCATTGATTCGAGCAATGTGACTTGAACCCCTGCACACCCCACCTCACTCAACGTGTTGTCTAGTTTAGGTGTAGGCATGGACATAGGGGGAGTGTTGTTCTCTCAATGAACTTTCCCTCCCCTCATAATGCATAAACTAACCAAGCTCTTTCACATTAGCCATTTCTTTATGGCACTTGTGCTTCAAAGATGAGTGTTGATCATGGGCCCAAGGTTAAAATCTTCGCGGCGCCATACCTCTAAACTCAAACATAGGTGGCCTCGGCCACCGTCCTTTCTTGGAGAGGTGTGTGTCTTCTTTCTTCTTGTCGGTTTTGTGTGTGTGTCTTTTCGTTTTGTCTCGATTTCCGCTCGTGTGTTTTGTCCGGTTTGGTCGGATCCTTTTGCGGCAGAGCGGTACTACTGCTGCATGAGCGGTACTACCGCTGACCAGCGTCAAGCGCTACTACCGCCCACCCAGCGGTACTACCGCTGAGGGGCGGGCGACTGGGGGGGGGGGTAAGTTGGGGCAGGGGGAGTTGCTTCTTCCCCATACCCATTCGCCCCCACTCGTGTTCTTCGTTGCTCCTGCAACCTCTCGCCGCAGGAGGGGCCCGGCCGGCCGTCGTTTTCGTGCCGTGCCTCTCCATTTCCTCCAGTGTAGTCGATCCCCACCTCGTCCTCTTGCCATGGATGCCGATATTGCCCCCATTCTCATTCTCTCTTTTCCTAGATATTGCATCTAGTTTTTAGGGGCAATAGGCATTGTTCTTCTTGTCTTTTGGCTAAGGAAAGGCTTGAGTAGGATGGAGATGGCTTCTAGGCTTTGTGGATTGAAGTTTGGTAGGCTTATTTTTGAATTTGGCATCTTCGGTAGTGCCGGACCTGACCACGGTAGTGAAGAACCGCCGCTCTCCATCTGGTGCGGTACTACCGCTCGCCTCGAGCGGTACTACTGATCCTGTTTCACGGTACTACCGCTGGGGCGGTACTGCCGCTGGTTGGTCGCGGTACTACCGCTGTATGCCCAGTTCCTTCTTTTTCCTACAACGTTTTGATCCTTGTTGTTTTGTTTGGTGGCTTATGCTCTTTTCTTTCGTGTGTTTCTTTTGGTCGTGTGTTTGGTTCCAGGTGATGATCATCCTGAGCAGCAGGTCCGCCGTGTCAACCCCGGGCGTGCAATGTCAAAGCGCTACCGCACCTCTGAGCCAGCAGGTGGTTCCTCTAGTACTCAACCGCCACCAGCAAGCGCATCCGCAAGTGCTCCACCACCACCTCAGCAGTCAAAGAGATCCGCCAACAAGCCAAAGGGAAAGACTGTGACTGAGATGACTGCCAAGGAGTTTTGGGAAAAGCGTCGCCGCAACCCCTATGAGGTAGACCAAGATCCCACTATGGTCAACCGCCCATTCTGGAACCGCTTTCAGTCTGCCATCTATTTTGATGTGATCAAGGCCAAGAAGAATCTCTATGTTGATGTTTGCTCCATCGACACGGATGCCATGGAGAAGGACCCTGAGTACTTTGGCGAAGCCTTTCAGATGTGTTCTCAGCTGAACATTCTCAGGATCATGCAGTTCAGCAAGGATTCTGATGCAGATTTGGTGGCTCAATTCTTTGCCACCGTTCATCTTGGAACCAATGCCGACAGGACTCTGACTTGGATGACCAATGGCAAGTTGCTTTCCGTCAAGTGGAAGGCCTTCATGGAGTTACTTGATGTGGAAGATCACAGGCTTGAGACTCCAGTAGGCTTCCGCCCTCACCGCAATGCTACATCCACTCACAAGCAAGCCCTTTGGCCCTACTGTACTGTGAAGGTTCACCCAGTGACTAAGAAGGAAACCTATGAGCTGTCTACGTATCTGGACATTCTTCATCGTGTCTTCCGTGAGACTCTCTTCCCTCGCATCGGGAATCTGGATATGGTCCACTCATATCCTGTGGACATGCTTCTTTTCTGCCAGCATGAGAAGGAAGAAAACACTGGAGAGAGCCTGGACATTTCTCATGTTATGTGGTCTGAACTTCTCTCCGCCGTTTCTGAGCGCAAGTGCCCGATATATGGTCCATTCATCATGAGGCTCATTGAGAAGGCCTGGGCACGTGTCTATCCCAGAGTGATGTTGGAAACTCGAGACTTGGTTTCTCATGAGATCAAGCGTCTGAGGAAGAAGGACAATTGGGGCACCCCAGCACCTAAACCCAGGGGTCCATCTACTACTGATGCTGCCATGGAGACTGAGGGTGGGGCTGCAACTGATGATCACGAGGAAGACTTTGGACCCTCTAGTGCAGAACCTTCTTGGGCAAATAAGCTTAAACACAAGATGAAGAAGCTTTTCTGCATGAAGTCTCATGGTCAGTACATGACTCATGTGGCTGAAAAGCAGGCCAGAGTGCGCCACAAGGAGCTCATGCGTCACCTGGGTGCGACCGTTGCCAGCGGTTCTGAGGGACAGATCACTGAAGAGGAGGAATGGATTCACCAGCATTGCCCTTGGACTGATTCAAACGCCGAGCAGTTTCCGACAAACGATGAAGGTGCAGACAATCACGCTGAGATGTGATGTTCGAGATCCTCACCTTGCCATCACCTGGAGCCGTAACAATGCTCTTTGCCCTTTTGTTGTCTCGATGCCAAAGGGGGAGAGTTTAGGGATTTGTGTTGTTGTTGTGTTGCGAGTGTGTCTTTGTGTCTTGTGTTTTCTCGTGTGTTTTATCGTGTGTTTTATCGTTGTTTTGCTTGGTTTGGTTTGGTGCCAGTGAGACCTAAGTTCTAGACATATGGTGTGAGACATATGCTCCCTATCGCTACCTTATTACTTATGTCTATTAAGTACTATAGTATCTTATGAGTTGCATGCTTATCCTGCTTTATTCTCTACTCTCATATATCCTGTGCTTAGAATTGTTGGACTATAAAATATAGGGGGGGTGTTGATTCAAATGTGTGTGTCTTGCATTCCAAAGGCTCCACTAACTAGGTGCACACATTCAGGGGGAGCCCGTCTATATTTTGTAGTTCTAAGTATCCTTCTTTTATATCTTTTCCTTGTGCAAATCCCTAGTTGTCATCAATCCACCAAAAAAGGGGAGATTGTTGAGGCATATCTCTCTCGATGTGGTTTTGGTGATTGATGACAACGTGTTTGTGGACTAATCGTGTGCTTTGAGCATTTTAGAGATTCATCCTTGACACGAGATGATTTCTTCCCCTCGGAGTGTCATTCAAGACGGTGTAGCTCTTTCGTTTCTTTTTTGATGGACTAGTTGCGTAGAGAGCACCGTACTATCAAGAGGGTTCGCTTTGGTATTGCTGGGGTGGAATCAACACGTACACATCCGCTTCTCACCCTCTGAGCCCTTCCGCTTCTATGGAGAGATCTTCTCTCCTCTTGTGGGTTTTGTCAGGGTCCCAGCGGTAGTACCGTGGTACCCAGCGGTAGTACCGCTAAGGGGTCACAAGCGGCAGTACCGCTCTGAAGCGGTAGTACCGGCGGTGACTCTGCAGCAGTACTACCGCTGGCTTACCAGGTCCCTACCTCGTCGATTCGAGGGGTCTTTTTCTGTGTCGGATTGTGCGGTACCTCGCTGCGGCAGTAGTGCGGTAGTACCGCTCCTTAGCGGCAGTACCGCCCTTCCTCCGCGGTAGTACCGCCCGGTTCCCTCTTTCCCTTTACCCTTCGTTCTGCGCGGCAGTACCGCCGAAGGGAGCGGTAGTACCGCTCAACCCAGCGGTAGTACCGCTGTCTCCCACGGTAGTACCGCCCTCTACGGGGCTGTTTAGTGGGGCAACGGTTGGATTGTTGCCCCTACTATAAAAGGGGGTCCCCTTCTTCCCCGTTGACTTACCTCCTCCCCCTCAAGCTCCATTAATGCTCCAAGCTCCATTTTCACCCGATCTATCTCTCTAGCCAATCAAACTTGTTGATTTGCTCGGGAATGGTTGAGAAGGCCATGATCTACACTTCCACCAAGAGATTTTTGATTCCCCCACTTATCCCTAGCGGATCTTGTTACTCTTGGGTGTTTGAGCACCCTAGACGGTTGAGGTCACCACGGAGCCATAGTCCATTGTGGTGAAGCTTCGTGGTATTGTTGGGAGCCTCCGATTAAGTTGTGGAGATTGCCCCAACCTTGTTTGTAAAGGTCTGGTCGCCGCCTTCAAGGGCACCAATAGTGGAATCACGGCATCTCACATTGTGTGAGGGCGTGAGGAGAATACGGTGGCCCTAGTGGCTTCTTGGGGAGCATTGTGCCTCCACACCGCTCTAATGGAGACGTACTTCCCCTCAAAAGGAAGAAACTTCGGTAACACATCCTCGTCTTCACCGGATCCACTCTTGGTTATCTCTTACCTTTACTTGTGCAACCTCTTTAGTGTTACTTCTCTTGCTTGCTTGCTTGTTTGTTGTTGTTGCACCATATAGGTTGCTCACCTAGTTGCACATCTAGACAACCTACTTTGATGCAAAGTTTAATTTGGTAAAGAAAAGTTAAAAAAATGTTAGTTGCCTATTCACCCCCCCCCCTCTAGTCAACCATATCGATCCTTTCACCAAGGCGGGTTGGGCATTCATGACCTTGAGGTTAAGAATATCACCCTCCTTGGCAAATGGTTGTTTATTTATTGACAGAAGAGGGTGTATGGCGGATCCTCCTAAGGAGAAAATATGTGGGGTCAAAGGCGGCATGTCAAGTATACTAGAAGCCTGGGGACTCTCACTTTTGGGCAGATCTAATGGCTATGAAGAAAACTTTCTTCTGTTATAGATCCTTCTCGATTCCACTTCTATACAATATTGTGCGCCGCAAGGGTGATATAATCGCCATGTTGGAAATGTTTCCACCAAAATGTGACGTTGAGAAGAGATTTAATAGGACCCAGACTCCAATTGCGGAACACCTTGGCCCAGCAGTTGTCCATGGTGCAATTGTCACAAGGACCGATGAATATTTTTGAAACCTACATAGGAGTGGAAAACTCTTAGTGGAGTAAATGTGTAGAGCTTTGCTCTAGTCAGATGTGCTAGTTGATAATAAGAAGAAGATCTGGAAGATGAAGATACCACTCAAGAATAAAATATTTGCATGGTATCTTCGTCGCAAAGTCTGTGATGCCCCCGATTCAATCGCACACTAATCATACACGCAAACATGTACGATCAAGATCAGGGACTCACGAGAAGATATCACAACACAACTCTACAAATAAAATAAGTCATACAAGCATCATATTACAAGCCAGGGGGCTCGAGGGCTCGAATACAAGAGCTCGATCATGGACGAGTTAGCGGAAGCAACAATATCTGAGTACAGACATAAATTAAACAAGTTTTCCTTAAGAAGGCTAGCATAAACTGGGATACAGATCGAAAGAGGCGCAGGCCTCCTGCCTGGGATCCTCCTAAACTACTCCTAGTCATCGTCAGCGGGCTGCACGTAGTAGTAGGCACCTCCAGTGTAGTAGGAGTCGTCGTCGACTATGGCGTCTGACTCCTGGGCTCCATCGTCTGGTCGCAACAATCGGTATAGAAAAGAGGAAAAGGGGGAGCAAAGCAACCGTGAGTACTCATCCAAAGTACTCACAAGCAAGGAGCTATGCTATGTATGTATGCATTGGTATCAAATGGAATAAGGGTATCATATGTGGACTGAACTGCAGAATGCCGAAATAAGAGGGGGATAGCTAGTCCTATCGAAGTCTACGCTTCTGGCCACCTCCATCTTGCAGCATGTAGGAGAGAGTAGAAGGTAAGTTCACCAAGTATCATCGTGTAGCATAATCCTACCCGGCGATCCTCTCCCCGTCGCCCTGTTAGAGAGCGATCACTGGGTTGTATCTGGCATTTGGAAGGGTGTGTTTTATTAAGTAACCGGTTCTAGTTGTCATAAGGTCAAGGTACAACTCCAAGTTGTCCTGTTACCGAAGATCACGGCTATTCGAATAGATTAACTTCCCTGCAGGGGTGCACCACATTTCTCAACACGCTCGATCCCCTTTGTCCGGACACACTTGTCTGGGTCATGCCCGGCCTCGGAAGATCAACACATCGCAGCCCTACCTAGGCACAACAAAGAGGTCAGCACGCTGGTCTAAATCCTATGGCACAGGGGTCTGGACCCATCGCCCATTGCACACCTGCACGTTGTGAGGGCGGCCGGAGAGCAGACCTAGCAACCTCCATCGCAAAGGAAGTTGCGTTACGCGTTCCAACCCGACGCGCGCCGCTCAGTCGCTGACGTCACGAAGGCTTCGGCTAATACCACGACGTCGAGTGCCCATAACTGTTCCCGCGTAGTTGGTTAGTGCGTATAGGCCAGTGGCCAGACTCAGATCAAATACCAAGATCTCGTTAAGCGTGTTATTTTGACATAACCGTGGACGCCGGCCAGGGCCAGGCCCACCTCTCTCCTAGATGGTCTCAACCTGCCCTGTCGCTCCGCCATAAAGTAACAGTCGGAGGCTTTCGGGAACCCAGGCCCACCTCTACCGGG
>NC_041384.1:23502830-23512125 GCF_002162155.2 Triticum dicoccoides
ACCCGTGATCACCTCCGGAGTGATCACGGCCCGATAGTATAGCATGACAGACAGACAAGAATGTAGGGCCACAGATGGAATACTAGCATCCAATACTAAGTATTTAGGATTGCAGGTAAGGTATCAACAACGGTATCAACAATGTCAGGCTATGCATCATGATAGGATTAACGGAAAGCAGTAACATGCTACACTACTCTAATGCAAGCAGTATAGAGAAGAGTAGGCGATATCTGGTGATCAAAGGAGGGGCTTGCCTGGTTACTTTGGCAAGAAGGAGGGGTCATCGTCGATGTAGTCGATCACAGGGGTATCACCGTCGGTCTCGGGGTCTACCGGAAAGAAGTAACGGAGGGGGAACACAATAAATAATAGAGCAATCAAAGCATCTCAAAGCATAACATGGCAATACGCGGTGCTAGAGGTGACCTAACGCAGTACTAGGTGACACCGACAAAGGCGGGAAACATCCGGGAAAGTATTCCCGGTGTTTCTCATTCTCGGACAAACGGACCGGAGGTGGATTGTTGCATGTTCGCTATGCTAGGGACGTGTGGTGAACGAACGGACTGCGTATTCGGATTCATCTCGTCGTTCTGAGCAATTTTCATATATGAATTATTTTCATCTGAGTTACAAATTATTTTATATAATTTTTCAAAGTTGTAAAGATTTCCTAGATTTTCTTGAATTAATATTATTTCAAATTAAAATGGGAAAAACTAGATGTACACAGAAAGTGTACACAGGAGTAGGCGCAAGAGGCTGGCAGTGGGGGCCAGTGGACTGGGTAAACTGCCCAATCAGCAGTCAACGGTGACTATTGACCGGTCATCTAACAAGTGGGGTCTACATGTCATATGCACAATCTGTAACTGAATTTATCTATTCTTTTAATTTACTAATTAGCTAGCCGGTCCCACATGTCATTGGTTGGAGTTAATTAAAAGGTTTATTTAACAAAGTGTGGCCCCACACGTCATGCATGAGGCTATACCAAAACATTAATTAGTCTACTAAGCTAGACTAACAGGGCCAGCCTCATCCAGAGAGCCGGCCAGCCATCACACGGCCATGCACAAAGGCACAGGCCATGGCCATGGTCAGCAACAGCGTATAATAGCAGCAGCTAAGCACGAGGAGCAGTAGCGCAACGCAGCAGCTAGCGAGCAGCATCAGTAGGCGAGCAGCAGCGATTAGCAGCAGCACCTAGCAAGCAGCGTAGGAGAGCAAGCATCGCAGGAGAGCAGCAGCGCATCAACAAGAGCAGCAGCGGTAGGAGAGCAGTACACGCCAAGAGCAGCAGCAGCACACACGTGAGGAGGCGGTAGGCGACGGGGCAGCAGGGACGGGCGGTGCGGCAGCTCGTAGAGGCGGGCGCCGACGTGGCACGAGGCCAAGGCGCGCAGGACGCAGGCGTGGTCGCGATGATGAGCAGCGACAGGGGCGCGGGTCACGCGCCGGCAAACGGGCTCGGGGGCGGCCATGGGCGCGCATTGTAGGCGCCAGGGACGCGGTCTAGGGGCCTCAGGCGCGGGCGCAGGCAACAAGAGCGGCTAGCGGGCGCCGGACCGAAGCTCCAGCCGAGCGCTGTCCAAGGGAAGCTACGGCGAAAACGACACGGATCAGAACCGAGGGCGAGGGGATGGAACGAGGAGCTCACCACCGAGCTCGTGGAGGTAGTCAGGGAAGCCGGGGCTGGCCGGACGCGTCGCAATCGTCGTCAAGAGGCGGCGGCCGTGGCGGGGAAGACGGCGGCGATTTGGCACGCTTCTGCTTGATCCGGTGGGCGTGGTGGATGAAGACGAGCGCGGGGAAGTTGATGGATATCCCTGCGTGGCTCCGGACGACTCTGGCCACGACGACGATGATGGCGCGGTGACGGCCGAGCTCGGGCGGCGGCTCGTGCAGTAATGTTGCTTGGGACCATGGTTCGGCCGCACCTATACTCGGTGCCGTACATCATATTTGAGGATTTGAGCCTAATGTCTATCATATTTTATGGCAAGAATCATCAACCACAGTTTAACAGCCCTAGTGTTGCTAATAAACCTACTGCATGGTAAGTGCCATAGGAAATAAAATAGAAACTTTGCATCGGTGCATGTACTAGTTTTCTCACTGTTCAACATTTTGTATTGCCTCGTTATGCGCAACATCATTGTTATTCATTTTTTACATGTCTATACATCAACATGGTTATTTGGGTCATCCATATCTTTTGAGTAATTTCTTGAAAAATAAAATCATAGTAACAACAGGATAGAGATAGTTATGTGAAAGCACGTGAAATCTTTCTTTTTTTGAGAGCACAAGGGTTTTTTCTTCTAAGAACACAAAAGTATCCTTTTTGCATGAAAAAATAACATGAACACACATATAAACATAGATGTACCATGTGTGCACTGTAGCTATTCTACAAATAAATATCAAAAATAAATACTAATTGGTTTATTTGCATGGGACAACCAGAAGGAGAATCAGCATTGGGGCACTGCTTGGGCCCACGTAGATTCAGAAAAGAAATGGCATAGCCATGGTCCCCCATACTGTTCTAGAATTAGCTTAATCTTTGAAGTTTGAATGATAAGATGGCTCGTATCCCCATGAAAGTAGTATTAATCGGACAGCACCGAGCGTGGGTGCGGGTGGACCATGGTCCAGAATCACACCTCTCCGGCTCGTGCGAGAGGGAGAGGGGCGAATGGGGATTAGGGTTCCAGGCGCCGTGGGAAGGGGGCGCCGGTCTTATAGGCGAGGTGGTCGCCGCCGGATGGCCGCCACGCATGGCCATCGCCGGTGGATGGCCGCCACGGCACCCCTGCCTCCTGTAGCGAGAGGTGGGAGGCAAGTGGGGATTGGCCTGGGACGTTTTGCTAGATGGGCCAAGGGGCCCAATAGATTAGGTTTCTTTTCTTTTTACTAGTATTTTTCCATTTACTTTCCTGTTTATTTGTTTAGCTACTATTTTGTACTTTCTTTTATCATAAAAATACTTTTGAAAGATGTAAAACCTTCCATATGATTACTATGCATTATTTTGCACTGCCACAAAAAGTTTGGGTTCAAAATAATTTATGTAGTTTGAGTTTATATTTAAATGGGATAAAAAGGTGTTGTTGGTCCACTGTTTTAATATCCAGGGGAAATTTTATATAAAAAAATGTTAATTCTTTCATGACAAATTGTTAGTGAATATTTTCAATCTAACCCACATTTTTACTTTGCCATATGAAAACTTTATTTATTTGACTTTAAATTAAATTTGAATTCAAACGGGATTCAACTCATCGCAAGATTGACAACAGTAATCATGGTGACGTGGCATCATTAGTAGATGGTTACTATAGCTTAATTATCCGGGCGTCACAGAGTCATTCTTACTAAAGATAACCTTATTAAGAAGAATTGGCATGGAAGTACGCAATGTTTTTTTATCAGCATGATGAGACAATAAAACACTTGTTCTTCCAATGCAAATTAGCTCGTTCTATATGTTCAGTCATCCAAGTAGCTTCTGGGTTGTATCCTCCATGTAGCGTTGCTAATACATTTGTCAACTGGTTATATGGGATTGATCACATGTTTAGAATTCTTCTCAGGATGGTAGCACTTGTCATTATTTGGTCGCTTTAGCTATGTAAAAATGCTAAGATTTTTAACGGTAAAAGCACTTCTCTTATGCAGGTTATCTACAAATGTATTAGGATGCTTCACTTATGGTCGTCTCTACAATGTGTGGAGAACCGAGACCTGTTTACGGAGGTGTGTACACGATTGACGGCTACGGTGAGGAATACTTTTACCCAACATGGATGACAGCATGATCATATGATTGCCCCCCCCCCCCTCCGGTTTAGGTGTAATACACACTATACATGTTTACTTGTATTTCACGTTTTTATATATTGTTTTGAGAGTGGACTTCGTTTGGTTGTGTGCATCTTAGTTATTTAGAGGTCGGGTGTAATATACTTAAATCTTTTAAGTAATAAAGCGCTCCTTATTAAAAAAATGTCCCTATCTATGGGGATAAGAAAATTTCCACCCTCGTCCCTGTAGGGTTTTTTATGTGGTCGCATGCATAATTGCAATCAGCTAATGCATGCCACACACTCATACCTGCCCTCTCATTTAAGGATGTATAACCACATCACAAACTCCTTTTCCTTCTAGGGTTGAGCCGAACCAAAGAGTAGGCCCCCTCCCCGAGTAGGCCAACCCCCCTGTCGCCACCTATTTGTATGTGTGTGAGTGGGGGCGGGGCCTAGAAGCAGACAAGTCCTTGGAGGTTGCCCCCTGCTGCCTTGCGCCCTATTCTATCTTCCGTCAAGACTTGATCTAGATGTTGCACCGCTAGGCTTTCCTTCTTCCCTCTAGTTCTTCCAATCGTTCTTCATGCTGGTCCATGGAGTGTTGTTGTACTCGTAGATTGGCGTGTCAATACCTCAGAGGCGTCATGCTCTTTGACGCTAGGTCGGCGGATCATCCAGGGAAATTCCCGTGGCTAGGAGCGTTAACCTACCTACGGGAATAGTCGTGCTAATCCAACTCTCCTTCCTCTACTTCTGCTGCGAGGAATCTTTGGTGAGATGATTGTTGCACGCAACCTCATAGCGATTTTGGAATGGGCGTGTGTGTAATTTTGTTATTCCGTAGCACGTTCTCCTACATGGCCCACATGGTCCATCATTTATTAAGACACTTGCTTTCACATGCACTCTAGACCAGAAGGGGTATTAACGATGCAAGCCATCTTTTGTTGATTCTAAGCCTCATTGCTTTCAAGAGATGACACCTTTGATGTGCATGTTGTCCAGCTGATTCATTACTAATCCTGCACAACAAATTAGACAACTACTAAGACAGACAGAACAACAAGGTACATTTCCAACAAGCTAGAGAAAATCAACAAATTGCTTCAACGAATATTGGTTTACAAAACTGTTTCAACGCCACACATCCAAGGAAATTTAAAAATGCTTCTGCAAATCCTATCTCAAGGTATCAACATCTTGCTAAAATAAATAGTTCCTACTCACTGGCATATTTAGTTGTTACAAATGAACTAGTGCATCATCTTGCTATGTAATACTTAAGCATTTGACAAGTCTACAACACTAAATTTGTGGTGGCTAAGTATAATTTCTTCTCCCAGTGAAGCAACATTTTTCATAAATGTAAGTTTCATGCTCACTTCCATGTCAAGCGGTTGAATAAAATCGATGACATCACTGAAATCGGACTATATAGTTCTGTTCTCCTAAACGTAGACAATTGCAACGTCAACATCATCCCATTTGTGGTATATTAGTTCTAATTTATTCTCCCAAGGAAGCAACATTTTTTCATAAATCTCCCCGACCCACAGGGATGATAAATATGATTTATATTCCATGGACCAGCTTTCCTCGGGCATTCCGAGCCAATGGCCGATGAATGATCATCTCGATGCTGGCCCAGATCACATTAGAACGACATAGGTACATAAACAATCACTCTAATGAAAACACACATTGTATTGTGCGGAAAAAACACATGGAACATATCCTCATGCCATATTCATCAGTGGAGATACAAAGAGCATCTATGCTCAACTGCAAAACCTCCACATCCATCTTAGATAGTGGTCTATTCGTTAGATATATACATCATCCAACACTACAGAAGAATCACCTTGTGGAACCACTAGTATATTACTTTTCGGTAACTAATAATGTGGACAATCCACCTTTAACTAATATAGTATAGTTTTCTAGTACAGTTAACAACAATTAACACATAATCTTACTTCTGAATCAATATATTTTTATTTATTATACACTTATAATGTCCAAGGTAGCTATAATCTCTCTAAATAAAATACTTTTTTGCAACAAAAGTTGTGTGGGTGTTTTCTCTTGACATATTGACTATTCAAAGAACTCCAACTAACTTTGATCATGTGGAGCGGATGAAGAAACATTTGTATGCCTCCCTAGTATTCTACACGGCTGAAAATGGTATGCCTCCTCACAGTAATTTGCGGCACATATAAATAATAATGTGCCACATATTAGCTTGCAAACATTCTCCTAAACATGACTTTATAATAATTTTGTTTTCGGATTGTGTGCTTATTATTGGTGTAGACACCGGGAGAAATAAAATATATCTTTTGTTGTTAAAAGGATGAATGATAGTGAATATGCATGTTCTTGTCCATTTTACTAATTATGAAACATATTAACATATAGAATTTGACAAAGGTTTCTAGAGAATATGCTTCTATGTCTTAGGATCTCAACCATATGTTAAGATGTTGAGGAGTGTAAAATCTTTGTCAAGGTATTTTGTCCGGTGATGTGTAAAATCCATGCTGACTCAACCATTGAGAACGAGCGATAGATGTTGAGGAGTGTGTAGTCGGCATGCAAGTGTGGGTAGGGGTGTGTGGCGTGCTATGGTCCGACCCCAACATCTAGTGAGCGTAGGGGGGTCATAATGCTGACGGCGAAGAGGATTGAGGAGGAAGTAGGACTTCCACACGTGGGAAATGTGCTTGTCCCCCTAGAACAGCAAGAGGGCCCCAACGTACTCCCTCCGGTCTTTTTTACTTTGCATATTAGGTTTGTTTGAAATCAGTCTCATCCAACTTTGACCAAGTGTATATAGAAAATTGTTAATATTCACATAACAACACATTTCTTATTAGATCCATCTCGGAATATATTTTCATATTATATTTATTAGATGTTATAGATGTTAATATTTTCTAATATAAATTTGGTCAAACTTAGCAAACTTTGATTTCAGACAAAGCTAATGTGCGGAGTAAAAATGACCGGAGGGAGTACAATATAACTTACAGGTAAAAATTTGGCCTTTTACAATGTTTTGTGTCATCACGGGACATCACCGGTTTGTCGTAAAATAATTTTATGGAGGAACATTCCTGTGCCATAGTAGCTGCATCATTAAGGGTGTACCACGGCGATCATGGTCACGAGATGATGCATGCACGCATGCTGCCAAGTCACGCTTATATTTGACTCTGCATTTAAGGATAACCATATCAGCTACCCTCCTTTTCCTTTTTCTTCATTTCTCTCTTTGCCTTTGCCACATAGAAAAGGCAGCCTCGCAGACTTATCTTCAGTCGTGTGTGTTCCGTCTGCGTAAAAGCTATTGAAGTTGGATGATAACAGTACAAAAAGACGCTTCCGTTGATCTATCTATCTACTCAGTGATTTTGGAGCGGCAAGCTTTCTTTCATTTGCAACATAAGCAGAGTGTCAATGTTTATTTGTGCTGATGAGCATCGCTGGTATGGACCAACAAATGAGGCATGGTGATCTTGCTTTCCCAAAAAGTTTTGAAGTCAGAAAGTGGTTCTCCACTGTAACAAGTCAAAAAGAGTAGGGGAGAAAGAGCACTCGCGAAGGACGCGGATGTTGCTGTCTCTAGCACCATCTACAACTGGACGCCTCAAATTCCTCACAAACGGCTCGGTCAAAATAATCTGACCCAGACGAACACCTCAAACCTGACTCATACGCTCGGGCTGACCAGTACCCCTCATATCCAACCCAAATATGAGGCGGATATGGGGTGGCTAGGGCACGCCCAGGCGCGTCCGTCGTGTCGGATCCGGCCCATGCTGGCCCACCTCGACCCCACATGTATTCGTCTCCATCCGCTACCCGGACCAAACCTTAACCACTTCACTTCCCTCCCCCTCCGCCCTCAAGCTCACTTCCGGTGAACTTCGGCCTTCTTCGGCATGGCGGGCAGCATATCCGAGTCCTCTGTCAGCCGATCTGCGAACATGAACTCATCCTAGTCGGGCCCGAGGAGGATATGTCTGTCCGCATTGTGCTTTGCCACGCCCGCGAGGAGAATGCCTGACAGTGGTTGGACGCCATCCGCCGGGAATCCATCGCCTCGGCCCAAATGACGTGTGGATCCTGCGGGTGGCGTGTCGTCGCTGCTTCACCGGAGGTGATGTGCTCTGTCTGCCATCTGAACGTCGTGGCGGACGCACAACCCCTTCATTGGCGCGCCGATGACGAGGCCATTCTTGGCCCGTCCGTTACGGCTATGGCGCGGCGTGCCCGCCGTGTGAGGCAGAGGGTGCAGGAGGCCGCGACCCATGCAGCCGACGTCAGCGAGGCAGATACCCACTCTTTGGTGCCCCATCGGATGGCCTGCAACCCCGGGCAGCGCAGCCGCGTCGTGGTGGACGTGTCGGCCTACTCCGAGCATGACAGATCAATCGTCGACCTCACATCGACCGACACTTTGAAGGCTCCACACTCCAACAAGAAAGAGTAGGGCATGGGAGACATCGGTGCCTCGACTCTCTTGAGCCGGTCCATGTCCCATGTCCTACTCTATCTCGCCGGCGATCGGACCAGCATTTGGGCGTGCGCAGCCGACCGCCGTTCATGGGCACGGCGGTTTTACGTGCATGTAATTGTATGGGTTTGATGTTTCATAATTAAGGTATCAGGTTGTGGAAAAAATTGATGTGTGCCGATTATTGTCTGCGGACGCGTCCGATTACGTCTGCGGGTGTTTGAGGGGACGGATTTGGTATATCCGGCTATAGATGCTCTGAGTTGGGCTGAATGAATGCCATTTTCTTATCTGTTTGGGTGGCCAAACAAACAGGTGTCCGTCCCATGTCCGCACTTTCCTTTCGGTGCATCCAACAGGACGACATATTTGGTCCGCCATGTCCAAGTTCTTTGAAAACAACATATTTTCATCAAAATAAGATAGCAAATAAATCTAGCATTTTTAATAGTATCAAAAGAATATTATGCCGTGACGACATACTACATCGCACCAAAAGAATCGCATAAGCCTTGCACATGACCCGAACTCATAGTTCATGCAAAAGAAACAAATATAAGATGACCACGCATCTAGATCGACCCTGAACTTTTGCCTCTTATCAAACCAAGCCCTTTTTCTTGGGGTCATGTTGCTCAAGTCGGCCCCCATGATTTGAGCCTCCTCGAAGAGTAGCGCAGGCTCTACCTCCATTTGCATGACCTCCAGTTCCTTGGCTCTTCACCTGGCAGTGGCCTCATTGATCTCGAGTTTCTTCTTTTGTGTTTCAAAGTGGTTCTTCGTTGCCTCCTCTTTCTCTTGGCATTTCCTCTCTTTTCTCTTCTCACTTGATCCTCCTTTTGGGTTATGAACCCCTTCCATATTTCTTGCAAGGCGATTATTGAAGTATCATGGTTTGCATCTACCTTGAAGTTGGTCTTCCACCTCGGCCTCCGCCTCTTCTCACTTGGGTCGATGA